>NC_084580.2:6865000-7165000 GCF_033978685.3 Nerophis lumbriciformis
ATGGTATAACTTTCATACTAAATATGAAAGTTATATAAATATAACTCCAAAACCAAACATGCTTTATGTCTAAAAATTCCTGTAATATTGTATCGATGTGGTACAAAAAAATGCAAATACAAAATATTGGTTTTACTCACTATGACAGTACACTGTCACATTCAATCTGACAGTTATTTAAACATAACTCCTAAACCACACATACAAAATGACTAATAACGCCTGGAGAAAAGTTTATTTGTGAGTTTTAAACTGTCAGATTGAATGTGACAGTATACTGTCATAGTGAGTAAAACCAATATTTTGTATTTGCAAAACTTACAAAAACAACTGATTCTAGTTAACTCACATGGATACAATATTACAGGCATTTTTAGACATAATGCATGTTGGGTTTTGGAGTTATGTTTATACTACTTTTACATTTAGTATGACAGTTATACTTTCCAACCATCCATCCATTTTCTACCGTTTATTCCCTTCGGGGTGGCGGGGGGCGCTGGAGCCTATCTCAGCTACAATCGGGCGGAAGGCGGGGTACACCCTGGAAAAGTCGCCATCTCATCATATTAATATAACTCCAAAACCAAACATGCATTATGTCTAAAAATGCCTGTAATATTGTATCCATGTGAGTTTTACTAGAATAAGTTGTTTTTGTAATTTTTGCAAATACAAAATACTGGTTTTACTCACTATGACAGTATACTGTCACATTCAATCTGACAGTTTAAAACTCACAAATAAACTTTTCTCCATGCGTTATTAGTCATTTTGTATGTATGGTTTAGGAGTTATGTTTAAATAACTGTCAGATTGAATGTGACAGTATACTGTCATAGTGAGTAAAACCAATATTTTGTATTTGAAAACCTTACAAAAACAACTGATTCTAGTAAAACTCACATGGATACAATATTACAGGCATTTTTAGACATAATGCATGTTTGGTTTTGGAGTTATAATTATATAACTTTTACATTTAGTATGAGAGTTATACTGTCATATTGAGTAAAAAAGAAAAAAACTTGTGTCATTAAAAACCTTACAAAATATTTTTTTTTTTCCCAGTAAAACTCACAAAGATAAATTTTTCCAGGCATTATTAGCCATTTTGCATGTGAGGTTTAGGAGTTATATTTAAATAACTGTCATATTGCGTGTGGCAGTTATACTGTCATTATGAGTAAAACCTAATTGTTGTATTTGTAAACCTTACCAAAATACCTGATTGTAGTAAAACTCATATAGATACAATATTACAGGCATTTTTAGACGGATTGCATGTTTGGTTTTAGAGTTATGTTTATATAACTTTCATATTTAGTATGACAGTTATACTGTCATATTGAGTAAAAGAAACTAATTTGTGTCTATACAAACCTTACAAAATATTTTTTTCCAGTAACAGGTATTTTGGTAAGGTTTACAAATAAAAAAATTTGGTTTTACTCATAATGACAGTATAACTACCACGTTCAAAATGACAAATATTTAAACATAACTCCTAAACCAAACATGCTATATGGCTAATAATGCCTGGAGAAAGGTGTCTTTGTGAGTTTTACTGGAAAAACATTATTTTGTATGGTTTGTAAAGACACAAGTTAGTTTTGTTTTACTCAATATGACAGTATAACTGTCATACTTAATGTAAAAGTTGTATAAACATAACTACAAAACCAAACATGCATTATATCTAAAATTGCCTGTAATGATGTATCCATGTGAGTTTTACTAGAATCAGTTGTTTTTGTAAGTTTTGGGAATACAAAATATTGGTTTTACTCACTATGACAGTATACTGTCACATTCAATCTGACAGTTATTTAAACATAACTCCTAAACCACACATTCAAAGTGACTAATAATGCCTGGAGAAATGTATTTTTGTGAGTTTTACTGGAAAAAAAATATTTTGTAAGGTTTGTTTGGACACAAGTTAGTTTTTTTTACTCAATATGATGGTATAACTATAAAAGTTATATAAACATAACTTCAAAACCAAACATGCAATCCATCTAAAAATGCCTGTAATATTGAATCTATGTGAGTTTTACCACAAACAGGTATTTTGGTAAGGTTCACAAATACAACAATTAGGTTTTACTCATAATGACAGTATAACTGCCACACGCAATATGACAGTTATTTAAATATAACTCCTAAACCTCACATGCAAAATGGCTAATAATGCCTGGAAAAATTTATCTTTGTGAGTTTTACTGGGAAAAAAAAATATTTTGTAAGGTTTTTAAAGACACAAGTTATTTATTTTTTTTACTCAATATGACAGTATAACTGTCATACTAAATGTAAAAGTTATATAATTATAACTCCAAAAACAAACATGCATTATGTCTAAAAATGCCTGTAATATTGTATCCATGTGAGTTTTAGTAGAATCAGTTGTTTTTGTAAGGTTTTCAAATACAAAATATTGGTTTTACTCACTATGACAGTATACTGTTACATTCAATCTGACAGTTATTTAAACATAACTCCTAAACCACACATGCAAAATGGCTAATAATGACTGGAGAAATTTATTTTTGTGAGTTTTACTGGAAAAAATATATTTTGTAAGGTTTGTTCGGACACAAATTTGTTTTTTTTATTCAATATGATGATATAACTGTCTTACTAAATTTGAAAGTTATATGAACATAACTTCAAAACCAAACATGCAATCCGTCTAAAAATGCATGTAATATTGAATCTATGTGAGTTTTACCACAAACAGGGATTTTGGTAAGGTTTACAAATACAAAAATTTGGTTTTACTCATAATGACAGTATAACTGCAACGTTCAAAATGACAGTTATTTAAACATAACTCCTAAACCAAACATGCTAAATGGCTAATAATGACTGGAGAAATGCATCTTTGTGAGTTTTCCTGAAAAAAACAACATTTTAGTAAGGTTTGTAAAGACACAAGTTAGTTGTTTTTTACTCCATATGACAATATAACTGTCATACTAAATGTAAAATGTATATAAACAAAACTCCAAAACCAAACATGCATTATGTCTAAAAATGCCTGTAACATTGTATCCATGTGAGTTTTACTAGAATCAGTTGTTTTTTTAAGGTTTGAAAATAGAAAATATTGAATTTACTCACTATGACAGTATGCTGTCACATTCGATCTGACAGTTATTTAAACATAACTCCTAAACCACACATACAAAATGACTAATAATGCCTTTGTGAGTTTTACTGAAAAAAAAATACATATATTTTGTAAGGTTTGTAAAGACACAAGTTAGTTTTTTTTTTTACTTAATATGACAGTAAAACTGTCATACTAAATATGAAAGTTATATAAACATAACTCCAAAACCAAACATGCATTATGTTCAAAAAATGCCTGTAATATTGTATCTATGTGAGTTTTACTACAATCAGGTATTTTGGTAAGGTTTACAAATACAAAAATAAGGTTTTACTCACTATGACAGTATACTGCTGTCATTTTGAGTAAAAAAAAATTGTGTTGTAAAAAATATTTTTTTCCAGAAAAATTCACAGAGATACATTTCTCCAGGCATTATTAGTCATTTTGAATATGTGGTTTAGGAGTTATGTTTAAATAACTGTCAGATCGAATGTGACAGTATACTGTCATAGTGAGTAAAACCAATATTTTGTATTTGCAAAACTTACAAAAACAACTGATTCTAGTATAACTCACATGGATACATCATTTCAGGCATTCTTAGACATAATGCATGTTTGGTTTTGGAGTTATGTTTATATAACTTTTCCATTTAGTATGACAGTTATACTGTCTTTTTGAGTTAGAAAAAACTAACTTGTGTCTTTACAAACCTTACAATTTTTATTTATTTTTTTCCAGTAAAACTCACAAAGATACTTTTCTCCAGGCATTATTAGCCATTTAGCATGTTTTGTTTATGAGTTATGTTTAAAACAATTTGGCGGTTATCTGTCAATATGAGTAAAACCTAATTTTTGTATTTGTAATCCTTACCAAAATACCTGATTCTGGTAAAAATCAAATATATTCAATATTACAGCCATTTTTTTTACGAATTGCAAGTTTGGTTTTGGAGTTATGTTTATAAAACTTTCATTTTTAGTATGACAGTTATACCATCATATTGAGTTAAAAAAAAAAAAAAAAACAGTATCTTTACAAACCTTACAAAATATTTTTTTCCAGTAAAAATCACAAAGATACATTTTTCCACGCATTATTAGTCATTTTGCATGTGTGTTTTAGGAGTTATGTTTAAATAACTGTCATATTGAGCGTGGCAGTTATACTGTCATTATGAGTAAAACCTAATTTTGGTATTGTAAACCTTACCACAATACCTGATTCTGATAAAACTCACATATATTTAATATTACAGGCATTTTTAAATGGATTGCATGTTTGGTTTTTGAGTTTGGTTTTGGAGTTATGTTTCTATAACTTTTTTTAGTTTGACAGTTATACCGTCATATTGAGTAAAAAAACTTGTGTCTTTGTAAACCTTACAAAAGATCATTACTCTAGTAAAACTAACAAAGATACATTTCTCCAGGTTTAATAGCCATTTTCATGTGTCGTTTATGACTTATGTTTAAATAACTGTCATATTGAGTGTGGCACTTATAATGTCACTATCAGTAAAACCTATTTTTTTTATTTGTCAACCTTACCAAAATACCTCATTTTGGTAAAACTCACATAGATTCAATATTACAGACATTTTTAGACGGATTGCAAGTTTGGTTTTGGAGTCATGTTTATATATTTTCTGCATGTAGTATGACAGTTATACTGTCATATTGAGTAAAAAAAAACTAACGTGTGTCTTTACAAACCTTACAAATTGTTTTTCCTAGTAAAACTCACAAAGATACATTTCTCCAGGCATTATTAGCCATTTTGCATGTGTGGTTTAGGAGTTATGTTTACATAACTGTCAGATTGAATGTGACAGTATACTGTCATAGTGAGTAAAACCTAATTTTTGTATTTGTAAACCTTACCAAAATACCTGATTCTGGTAAAACTCACATAGATACAATATTACACATAGACATAAAACATGTTTCGTTTTGCAGTTATGTTTATACAACTTTCATATTTAGTATGACAGTTATACCATCATATTGAATAAAAAAAACTAATTTGTGTCTTTACAAACCTTACAAAATGTTTTTTTTTCATTAAATTTCACAAAGATACATTTTTCCAGGCATTATTAGTCATTTTGCATTTGTTTTTTTAGGAGTTATGTTTAAAAAACTGTCATATTGCGTGTGGCAGTTATACTGTCATTATGAGTAAAACCTAATTTTTGTATTTGTAAACCTTACCAAAATACCTGATTTTGGTTAAACTCACATAGATTCATAATTACAGGCATTTTTAGACGGATTGCAAGTTTGGTTTTAGAGTTATGTGTATATAACTTTCATATTCAGTATGACAGTTATACTGTCAAATTGAGTAAAAAATAACAAACTTGTAATTTTAAAAACCTTAAAAAATATTTTTTTCCAATAAAATTCAGAGAGATACATTTTTCTCGGCATTATTAGTCATTTTGCATGTGTGGTTTAGGAGTTATGTTTAAATAGCTGTCAGATTGAATGTGACAGTACACTGTCATAGTGAGTAAAACCAATATTTTGTATTTGCAAAACTTACAAAAAAAAACTGATTTTAGTAAAACTCACATTGATACAATATCCATCCATCCATCTTCCTCCGCTTATCCGAGGTCGGGTCGCGGGGGCAGCAGCCTAAGCAGGGAAGCCCAGACTTCCCTCTCCCCAGCCACTTCGTCCAGCTCCTCCCAGGGGACCCCGAGGCGTTCCCAGGCCAGCCGGGAGATATAGTCTTCCCAACGTGTCCTGGGTCTTCCCCGCGGCCTCCTACCGGTCAGACGTGCCATAAACACCTCCCTAGGGAGGCGTTCGGGTGGCATCCTGACCAGATGCCCGAACCACCTCATCTGGCTCCTCTCGATGTGGAGGAGCAGCGGCTTTACTTTGAGCTCCTCCCGGATGGCAGAGCTTCTCACCCTATCTCTAATGGAGAGCCCCGCCACCCGGCGGAGGAAACTCATTTCGGCCGCTTGTACCCGTGATCTTGTCCTTTCGGTCATAACCCAAAGCTCATGACCATAGGTGAGGATGGGAACGTAGATCGACCGGTAAATTGAGAGCTTTGCCTTCCGGCTCAGCTCCTTCTTCACCACAACGGATCGATACAGCGTCCGCATTACTGAAGACGCCGCACCGATCCGCCTGTCGATCTCACGATCCACTCTTCCCCCACTCGTGAACAAGACTCCGAGGTACTTGAACTCCTCCACTTGGGGAAAAATCTCCTCCCCAACCCGGAGATGGCACTCCACCCTTTTCCGGGCGAGAACCATGGACTCGGACTTGGAGGTGCTGATTCTCATCCCAGTCGCTTCACACTCGGCTGCGAACCGATCCAGTGAGAGCTGAAGATCCTGGCCAGATGAAGCCATCAGGACCACATCATCTGCAAAAAGCAGAGACCTAATCCTGCAGCCACCAAACCATTCGAAGTGAGTCCGACTATATCTAGCCGGAACTTCTCCACCTCGCGCACTAGCTCAGGCTCCTTCCCCCCCAGCGAGGTGACGTTCCACGTCCCAAGAGCTAGCTTCTGTAGCCGAGGATCGGACCGCCAAGTGCCCTGCCTTCGGCTGCCGCCCAGCTCACATTGCACCCGACCTCCATGACCCCTGCTATGGGTGGTGAGCCCATTGGAGGGGGGACCCACGTTGCCTCTTCGGGCTGTGCCCGGCCGGGCCCCATGGGGGCAGGCCCGGCCACCAGGTGCTCGCCATCGTGCCCCACCTCCGGGCCTGGCTCCAGAGGGGGGCCCCGGTGACCCGCGTCCGGGCGAGGGAAATCTGGGTCCTTGTTTTTTATATTTCATGGAGGTCTTCGAGCTGCTCTTTGTCTGATCCCTCACCTAGGACCAGTTTGTCTTGGGAGACCCTACCAGGGGGCATAAAGCCCCCGGACAACATAGCTCCTAGGATCATTGGGACACGCAAACTCCTCTACCACGTTAAGGTGGCAGCTCAGAGAGGAGTGATACAATATTACAGGCATTTTTTAATGGATGTCCATCCATCCATCCATTTTCTACCGCTTATTCCCTTCGGGGTCGCGGGGGGCGCTGGAGCCTATGTCAGCTACAATCGAGCGGAAGGCGGGGTACACCCTGGAAATGTCGCCCCCTCATCATATTAAGTAAAAAAAACTAAATTGGTTCTTTACAAACCTTACAAAATATGTTTTTCCAGTAATCTCACAAAGATACATTTCTCCAGGCATTATAGCCATTTTGCATGTGTGGTTTGGTAGTTATGTTTAAATAACTGTCAAATTGATTGTGACAGTATACTATCATGGTGAGTAAAACCAATATTTTGTAATTGCAAACCTTACTACAACAATTGATTTTCGTAAAACTCGCATGGATACAAAATTACAGGCATTTTTAAACATAATGCATGTTCTGTTTTGGAGTTATGTTTATATATGTTTTACATTTAGTATTAGAGTTATACTGTCATATTGAGTAAAAAAAACTAACTTGTGTCTTTATAAACCTTAAAAAAAAATGTTTTCCAGTAAAACTCACAAAGATACATTTCTCCAGGCATGATTAGCCATTAACCATGTTTGGTTTAGAGTTATGTTTAAATAACTGTCATATTGCGTGTGGCACTGTCATTATGAGTAAAACCTATTTTTTGTATTTGTAAAATTACCAAAATAACTTACTCTGATAAAACTCACATGGATAAAATATTACAGGATTTTTTTTAGTCATAAAGCATGTTTCCATCATATTGAGTAAAAAAAACTAACTTGTGTCTATACAAACTTTACAAAATATTTTTTTTCCAGTAAAACTCACAAAAATACATTTCTCCAGTTATTATTAGCCACTTTGCATCCGTGGTTTAGAATTTGTGTTTAAATAAGATTGTCAGATTGAATGTGACAGTATACTGTCATAGTGAGTAAAACCTAATTTTTGTATTTGTAAACCTTAACAAAATACCTGATTCTAGTAAAACTCACATAGATTCAATATAACAGGCATTTTTAGACGGATTGCATGTTTGGTATTGGAGTTATGTTTATATAACTTTTACATTTATTATGACAGTTATACAAACATATTGAATAAAAAAAAACTATTTTGTGTCTTATCAAACCTTACAAAATATTTTTTTTCCTGTAAAACTCACAAAGATACATTTCTCCAGGCATTATTAGCCATTTTGCATTTGTGATTTAGGAGTTATGTTACATAACCGTCATATTGAGGGTGGCAGTTATACTGTCATTATGAGTAAAACCTAATTTTTGTATTTATAAACCTTACCAAAATTCCTGATTCTGGTAAAACTCACATAGATACAATATTACAGGCATTTTTAGACATAATGCATGTTTGGTTTTGGAGTTATGTTTATATACATTTTTCCAGGCATTATTAGCTATTTATCATGTTTGGTTTAGGAGTTATGTTTAAATAACTGTCATATCAAATAATGCAGTTATACTGTCATTATGAGTAAAACCCAAGTTTTGTATTTGTAAACCTTACCAAAATACCTGATTCTGGTAAAACTCATATAGATTCAATATTACAGGCAGTTTAAGACGGATTGCAAGTTTGGTTTAGGAATTATGTTTAAATTACTTTTATATTTAGTTTGACAGTTATACCATCATATTGAGTAAAAAAAACAAAACTTTTTTCTTTACAAACCTTACAAAATATTTTTTTCCAGTAATCTCACAAAGATACATTTCTCCAGGCATTATAGCCATTTTGCATGTGTGGTTTGGTAGTTATGTTTAAATAACTGTCAAATTGAATGTGACAGTATACTATCATGGTGAGTAAAACCAATATTTTGTAATTGCAAACCTTACTACAACAATTGATTTTCGTAAAACTCGCATGGATACAAAATTACAGGCATTTTTAAACATAATGCATGTTCTGTTTTGGAGTTATGTTTATATATGTTTTACATTTAGTATTAGAGTTAAACTGTCATATTGAGTAAAAAAAACTAACTTGTGTCTTTATAAACCTTAAAAAAAAATGTTTTCCAGTAAAACTCACAAAGATACATTTCTCCAGGCATGATTAGCCATTAACCATGTTTGGTTTAGAGTTATGTTTAAATAACTGTCATATTGCGTGTGGCACTGTCATTATGAGTAAAACCTATTTTTTGTATTTGTAAAATTACCAAAATAACTTACTCTGATAAAACTCACATGGATAAAATATTACAGGATTTTTTTTAGACATAAAGCATGTTTCCATCATATTGAGTAAAAAAAACTAACTTGTGTCTATACAAACTTTACAAAATATTTTTTTTCCAGTAAAACTCACAAAAATACATTTCTCCAGTTATTATTAGCCACTTTGCATCCGTGGTTTAGAATTTGTGTTTAAATAAGATTGTCAGATTGAATGTGACAGTATACTGTCATAGTGAGTAAAACCTAATTTTTGTATTTGTAAACCTTAACAAAATACCTGATTCTAGTAAAACTCACATAGATTCAATATAACAGGCATTTTTAGACGGATTGCATGTTTGGTATTGGAGTTATGTTTATATAACTTTTACATTTATTATGACAGTTATACAAACATATTGAATAAAAAAAAACTATTTTGTGTCTTATCAAACCTTACAAAATATTTTTTTTCCTGTAAAACTCACAAAGATACATTTCTCCAGGCATTATTAGCCATTTTGCATTTGTGGTTTAGGAGTTATGTTACATAACCGTCATATTGAGGGTGGCAGTTATACTGTCATTATGAGTAAAACCTAATTTTTGTATTTATAAACCTTACCAAAATTCCTGATTCTGGTAAAACTCACATAGATACAATATTACAGGCATTTTTAGACATAATGCATGTTTGGTTTTGGAGTTATGTTTATATACATTTTTCCAGGCATTATTAGCTATTTATCATGTTTGGTTTAGGAGTTATGTTTAAATAACTGTCATATCAAATAATGCAGTTATACTGTCATTATGAGTAAAACCCAAGTTTTGTATTTGTAAACCTTACCAAAATACCTGATTCTGGTAAAACTCATATAGATTCAATATTACAGGCAGTTTAAGACGGATTGCAAGTTTGGTTTAGGAGTTTGGTTTTGGAATGATGTTTATATTACTTTTATATTTATCCATCCATCCATCCATCTTCTTCCGCTTATCCGAGGTCGGGTCGCGGGGGCAGCAGCCTAAGCAGGGAAGCCCAGACTTCCCTCTCCCCAGCCACTTCGTCCAGCTCTTCCTGTGGGACCCCGAGGCGTTCCCAGGCCAGCCGGGAGACATAGTCTTCCCAACGTGTCCTGGGTCTTCCCCGTGGCCTCCTACCGGTCGGACGTGCCATAAACACCTCCCTAGGGAGGCGTTCGGGTGGCATCCTGACCAGATGCCCGAACAACCTCATCTGGCTCCTCTCGATGTGGAGGAGCAGCGGCTTTACTTTGAGCTCTCCCCGGATGGCAGAGCTTCTCACACCCTATCTCTAAGGGAGAGCCCCGCCACCCGGCGGAGGAAAATCATTTCGGCCGCTTGTACCCGTGATCTTGTCCTTTCGGTCATAACCCAAAGCTCATGACCGGGTTAGCGAGAACCATGCACTGGGACTTGGAGGTCCGAGTCCATGGTCCATCCCAGTCGCTTCACACTCGGCTGCGAACCGATCCAGTGAGAGCTGAAGATCCTGGCCAGATGAAGCCAACAGGACCTTGACTGCGCCTATAAATTCTGTCCATAAAAGTTATGAACAGAATCGGTGACAAAGGGCAGCCTTGGCGGAGTCCAACCCTCACTGGAAACGTGTCCGACTTACTGCCGGCAATGCGGACCAAGCTCTGGCACTGAGCATACAGAGAGCGGACTGCCACAATCAGACAGTCCGATACCCCATACTCTCTGAGCACTCCCCACAGGACTTCCCGAGGGACACGGTCGAATGCCTTCTCCAAGTCCACAAAACACATGTAGACTGGTTGGGCAAACTCCCATGTACCCTCAAGGACCCTGCCGAGAGTATAGAGCTGGTCCACAGTTCCACGACCAGGACGAAAACCACACTGTTCCTCCTGAATCCGAGGTTCGACTATCCGGCGTAGCCTCCTCTCCAGTACACCTGAAGAGACCTTACCGGGAAGGCTGAGGAGTGTGATCCCACGATAGTTAGAGCACACCCTCCGGTTCCCCTTCTTAAAGAGAGGAACCACCACCCCGGTCTGCCAATCCAGAGGTACTGCCCCCGATGTCCACGCGATGCTGCAGAGTCTTGTCAACCAAGACAGCCCCACAGCATCCAGAGCCTTAAGGAACTCCGGGCGGATCTCATCTAGCCCTGGGGCCTTGCCACCGAGGAGCTTTTTAACTACCTCAGCAACCTCAGCCCCAGAAATAGGAGAGCCCACCACAGACTCCCCAGGCACTGCTTACTCATAAGAAGACGTGTTGGTGGGATTGAGGAGGTCTTCGAAGTATTCCCTCCACCGATCCACAGTCCGCAGTCGAGGTCAGCAGAACACCATCCTCGCCATACACGGTGTTGATAGTGCACTGCTTCCCCTTCCTGAGGCGGCGGATGGTGGTCCAGAATTGCTTCGAAGCCGTCCGGAAGTCATTTTCCAGGGCTTCCCCGAACTCCTCCCATGTCCGAGTTTTTGCCTCGCCTCCTTCTTCAGCTTGACGGCATCCCTCACCGCCGGTGTCCACCAACGGGTTCTAGGATTACCGCCACGACAAGCACCAACTACCTTGCGGCCACAGCTCCAATCAGCCGCCTCGACAATAGAGGCGCGGAACATGGTCCATTCGGACTCAATGTCCAGCACCTCCCTCGTGACATGTTCAAAGTTCTTCCGGAGATGGGAATTGAAACTCTCTCTGACAGGAGACTCTGCCAGACGTTCCCAGCAAACCCTCACAATGCGTTTGGGCCTGCCAGGTCTGTCCGGCATCCTCCCCCACCATCGCAGCCAACTCACCAACAGGTGGTGATCGGTAGAAAGCTCCGCCCCTCTCTTCACCCGAGTATCCAAAACATGAGGCCGCAAATCCGATGACACAACTACAAAGTCGATCATGGAACTGCGGCCTAGGGTGTCCTGGTGCCAAGTGCACATATGGACACCCTTATGTTTGAACATGGTGTTCGTTATGGAAAATCTGTGACGGGCACAAAAGTCCAATAACAAAACACCGCTCGGGTTCAGATCCGGGCAGCCATTCTTCCCAATCACGCCTCTCCAGGTTTCACTGTCGTTGCCAACATGAGCATTGAAGTCCCCCAGTAGCATGAGGGAATCACCCGGGGGAGCACTCTCAAGTACTCCCTCGAGTGAATCCAAAAAGGGTGGGTACTCTGAGCTGCGGTTTGGCGCGTAAGCGCAAACCACAGTCAGGACCCGTTCCCCCACCCGAAGGCGGAGGGAAGCTACCCTCTCGTCCACCGGGTTGAACTCCAACGTACAGGCTCTGAGCCGGGGGGAAACAAGAATTGCCACCCCAGCCCGTCGCCTTTCACTGCCGGCAACACCAGAGTGGAAGAGAGTCCAGCCCCTCTCGAGAGAACTGGTTCCAGAGCTCTTGCTGTGCGTCGAAGTGAGTCCGACTATATCTAACCGGAACTTCTCCACTTCGCGCACTAGCTCAGGCTCCTTCCCCCCCAGCGAGGTGACGTTCCACGTCCCAAGAGCTAGCTTCTGTAGCCGAGGATCGGACCGCCAAGTGCCCTGCCTTCGGCTGCCGCCCAGCTCACATCGCACCCGACCTCTATGACCCCTGCTATGGATGGTGAGCCCATTGGAGGGGGGACCCACGTTGCCTCTTCGGGCTGTGCCCGGCCGGGCCCCATGTCAGGCGCTCGCCATCGTGCCCCACCTCCGGGCCTGGCTCCAGAGGGGGTCCCGGGCGAGGGAAATCTGGGTCCTTGTTTTTTATTATTCATGGAGGTCTTCGAGCTGCTCTTTGTCTGATTCCTCATAGGACCAGTTTGTCTTGGGAGACCCTACCAGGGGGCGTAAAGCCCCCGGACAACATAGCTCCTAGGATCATTGGGACACGCAAACTCCTCTACCACGTTAAGGTGGCAGCTCAGAGAGACAGTTATACCATCATATTGAGTAAAAAAAAACAACAACATTTCTTTACAAACCTTAAAAATATTTGTTTCTAGTAAAACTCGCAAAGATACATTTCTTCAGGCATTATTAGCCATTTAGCATGTTTGGTTTAGGAGTTATGTTTAAATAACTGTTATTTTGAATATGGCAGTTATACTGTCATTATGAGTAAAACCCAATTTTTGTATTCGTAAACCTTACAAAAAAATACCTGATTCTGGTCAAACTCACATAGATTCACTATTACAGGCATTTGTAGACGTATTGCAAGTTTGGTTTTGGAGTAATGTTTATTTAACTTTCATATTTAGTATGACAGTTATACTGTCATATTAAGTGAAAAAAACTAACTTGTTTCTTTACAAACCTTATAAAAAAAAATGTTTTCCAGGAAAACTCACAAAGATACATTTCTCCAGGCATAATTAGCCATTTATTACTGTCATAATGAGTAAAAAACTACTTTTTGTGTTTGCAAGCCTTAAAATAGCATATGTTTCGAGTAAAACTCACAAGGATGCATTGTTTCAGGCTTTTTTTTAACCTATTTGCATGTGTGGTTAGGGAGTTAAGCTTAAATAACAGTCAAATTGAATGTAGCAGTTAACTGTCATTATGAGTAAACCCCTAATTTATGTAATTGTACACCTTACCAAATTAACTGATTCTTGTAAAACTCTCAGAGATACAATATTTTAGGCATTTTTAGACATAATCCATGTTTAGTTTTGGAGTTATGTTTATATAACTTTCATATTTTGTATGACAGTTATACTGTCATATTGCATTAAAAAAACTAACTTGCCTCTTGCAAAACTTACAAAATATAATTTTTCTAGTAAAACTAACAAAGATACATGTCTTCAGGCATTATTAGACATGTTGCATGTTTGGTGTAGGAATTATGTTGAAAAACATTTTTATTGCTTATTTCGCATTATCTCAGGATTTTAAGAACTTTACTGTCATAATGAGTAAAAAACTACTTTTTGTGTTTGCAAGCCTTAAAATAGCAAATGTTTCGAGTAAAACTCACAAGGATGCATTGTTTTAGGCTTTATTAACCTATTTGCATGTGTGATTAGGAAGTTATGTTTAAATAACAGTCAAATTGAATGTAGCAGTTATACTGTCATTATGAAAAAAAAACAATTTTTGTATTTGTAAACCTTACCAAATTACCTGATTCTGGTAAAACTCACATAGATACAATATTTTAGGCATTTTTAGACATAATGCATGTTCAATTTTGGAGTTATGTTTATATATATTTCATATTTGGTATGACAGTTATACTGTCATATTGAATTAAAAAAACTAACTTGCCTCTTTGCAAAACTTACAAAATATAATTTTTCTAGTAAAACTAACAAAGATACATATCTTCACGCATTATCAGACATGTTGCATGTTTGGTGTAGGAATTATGTTGAAAAACATTTTTATTGCTTATTTCGCATTATCTCAGGATTTTAAGAACATTACTGTCATAATGAGTAAAAAACTACTTTTTGTGTTTGCAAGCCTTAAAATAGCATATGTTTCAAATAAAACTCACAAGGTTGCATTGTTTTAGGCTTTATTAACCTATTTGCATGTGTGATTAGGAAGTTATGTTTAAATAACAGTCAAATTGAATGTAGCAGTTATACTGTCATTATGAAAAAAAAACAATTTTTGTATTTGTAAACCTTACCAAATTACCTGATTCTGGTAAAACTCACATAGATACAATATTTTAGGCATTTTTAGACATAATGCATGTTCAATTTTGGAGTTATGTTTATATATATTTCATATTTGGTATGACAGTTATACTGTCATATTGAATTAAAAAAACTAACTTGCCTCTTTGCAAAACTTACAAAATATAATTTTTCTAGTAAAACTAACAAAGATACATATCTTCACGCATTACTAGACATGTTGCATGTTTGGTGTAGGAATTATGTTGAAAAACATTTTTATTGCTTATTTCGCATTATCTCAGGATTTTAAGAACATTACTGTCAAAATGAGTAAAAAAATACTTTTTGTGTTTGCAAGCCTTAAAATAGCATATGTTTCGAGTAAAACCCACAAGGATGCATTGTTTTAGGCTTTATTAACCTATTTGCATGTGTGATTAGGAAGTTATGTTTAAATAACAGTCAAATTGAATGTAGCAGTTACACTGTCATTATGAAAAAAAAAAAAATTTTGTATTTGTAAACCTTACCAAATTACCTGATTCTGGTGAAACTCACATATATACAATATTACAGGCTATTTTAGACATAATGCATGTTTAGGTTTGGAGTTTTGTTTATATAACTTTCATATTTGGTATGACAGTTATACTGTCATATTGAATTAAAAAAACTTATTTGCCTCTTTGCAAAACTTATAAAAGATCATTTTTCTAGTAAAACTAACAAAGATACATGTCTACAGAAATTATTAGACATGTTGCATGTTTGGTGTAGGAATTATGTTGGAAAAACATTTTTATTGCTTATTTTGCATTATCTCAGGATTTTAGGAACATTACTGTCATAATGAGTAAAAAACTACTTTTTGTGCTTGCAAGCCTAAAATAGCATATGTTTCGAGTAAAACTCACAAGGATGCATTGTTTTAGGCTTTATTAACCTATTTTGCATGTGTGGTTAGGGAGTTATGTTTAAATAACAGTCAAATTGAATGTAGCAGTTAACTGTCATTATGAGTAAACCCCTAATTTATGTAATTGTACACCTTACCAAAATAACTGATTCTTGTAAAACTCACATAGATACAATATTTTAGGCATTTTTAGACATAATGCATGTTCAGTTTTGGAGTTATGTTTATATAACTTTCATATTTGGTATGTCATATTGAATTAAAAAAACTTATTTGCCTCTTTGCAAAACTTACAAAATATATATTTTCTAGTAAAACTAACAAAGATACATATCTTCACGCATTATCAGACATGTTGCATGTTTGGTGTAGGAATTATGTTGAAAAACATTTTTATTGCTTATTTCGCATTATCTCAGGATTTTAAGAACATTACTGTCATAATGAGTAAAAAACTACTTTTTGTGTTTGCAAGCCTTAAAATAGCATATGTTTCGAGTAAAACTCACAAGGATGCATTGTTTTAGGCTTTATTAACCTATTTGCATGTGTGATTAGGAAGTTATGTTTAAATAACAGTCAAATTGAATGTAGCAGTTACACTGTCATTATGAAAAAAAAAAAAATTTTGTATTTGTAAACCTTACCAAATTACCTGATTCTGGTGAAACTCACATATATACAATATTACAGGCTATTTTAGACATAATGCATGTTTAGGTTTGGAGTTTTGTTTATATAACTTTCATATTTGGTATGACAGTTATACTGTCATATTGAATTAAAAAAACTTATTTGCCTCTTTGCAAAACTTATAAAAGATCATTTTTCTAGTAAAACTAACAAAGATACATGTCTACAGAAATTATTAGACATGTTGCATGTTTGGTGTAGGAATTATGTTGGAAAAACATTTTTATTGCTTATTTTGCATTATCTCAGGATTTTAGGAACATTACTGTCATAATGAGTAAAAAACTACTTTTTGTGCTTGCAAGCCTAAAATAGCATATGTTTCGAGTAAAACTCACAAGGATGCATTGTTTTAGGCTTTATTAACCTATTTTGCATGTGTGGTTAGGGAGTTATGTTTAAATAACAGTCAAATTGAATGTAGCAGTTAACTGTCATTATGAGTAAACCCCTAATTTATGTAATTGTACACCTTACCAAAATAACTGATTCTTGTAAAACTCACATAGATACAATATTTTAGGCATTTTTAGACATAATGCATGTTCAGTTTTGGAGTTATGTTTATATAACTTTCATATTTGGTATGTCATATTGAATTAAAAAAACTTATTTGCCTCTTTGCAAAACTTACAAAATATATATTTTCTAGTAAAACTAACAAAGATACATATCTTCACGCATTATCAGACATGTTGCATGTTTGGTGTAGGAATTATGTTGAAAAACATTTTTATTGCTTATTTCGCATTATCTCAGGATTTTAAGAACATTACTGTCATAATGAGTAAAAAACTACTTTTTGTGTTTGCAAGCCTTAAAATAGCATATGTTTCGAGTAAAACTCACAAGGATGCATTGTTTTAGGCTTTATTAACCTATTTGCATGTGTGATTAGGAAGTTATGTTTAAATAACAGTCAAATTGAATGTAGCAGTTATACTGTCATTATGAAAAAAAAACAATTTTTGTATTTGTAAACCTTACCAAATTACCTGATTCTGGTAAAACTCACATAGATACAATATTTTAGGCATTTTTAGACATAATGCATGTTCAATTTTGGAGTTATGTTTATATATAATTCATATTTGGTATGACAGTTATACTGTCATATTGAATTAAAAAAACTAACTTGCCTCTTTGCAAAACTTACAAAATATATTTTTTCTAGTAAAACTAACAAAGATACATGTCTTCAGTTATTATTAGACATGTTGCATGTTTGGTGTAGGAATTATGTTGAAAAACATTTTTATTGCTTATTTCGCATTATCTCTGGATTTTAAGAACTTTTCTGTCATAATGAGTAAAAAACTACTTTTTGTGTTTGCAAGCCTTAAAATAGCAAATGTTTCGAGTAAAACTCACAGGGATGCATTGTTTTAGGCTTTATTAACCTATTTGCATGTGTGATTGGGAAGTTATGTTTAAATAACAGTCAAATTGAATGTAGCAGTTATACTGTCATGAAAAAAAAACAATTTTTTATTTGTAAACCTTACCAAATTACCTGATTCTGGTAAAACTCACATAGATACAATATTTTAGGCATTTTTAGACATAATGCATGTTCAATTTTGGAGTTATGTTCATATATATTTCATATTTGGTATGACAGTTATACTGTCATATTGCATTAAAAAAACTAACTTGCCTCTTTGCAAAACTTACAAAATATAATTTTTCTAGTAAAACTAACAAAGATACATATCTTCACGCATTATCAGACATGTTGCATGTTTGGTGTAGGAATTATGTTGAAAAACATTTTTATTGCTTTTTCGCATTATCTCAGGATTTTAAGAACATTACTGTCACAATGAGTAAAAAACTACTTTTTGTGTTTGCAAGCCTTAAAATAGCATATGTTTCGAGTAAAACCCACAAGGATGCATTGTTTTAGGCTTTATTAATCTATTTGCATGTGTGATTAGGAAGTTATGTGTAAATAACAGTCAAATTGAATGTAGCAGTTACACTGTCATTATGAAAAAAAAAAAATTTTTGTATTTGTAAACCTTACCAAATTACCTGATTCTGGTGAAACTCACATATATACAATATTACAGGCTATTTTAGACATAATGCATGTTTAGGTTTGGAGTTTTGTTTATATAACTTTCATATTTGGTATGACAGTTATACTGTCATATTGAATTAAAAAAACTTATTTGCCTCTTTGCAAAACTTATAAAAGATCATTTTTCTAGTAAAACTAACAAAGATACATGTCTACAGAAATTATTAGACATGTTGCATGTTTGGTGTAGGAATTATGTTGAAAAACATTTTTATTGCTTATTTTGCATTATCTCAGGATTTTAGGAACATTACTGTCATAATGAGTAAAAAACTACTTTTTGTGCTTGCAAGCCTAAAATAGCATATGTTTCGAGTAAAACTCACAAGGATGCATTGTTTTAGGCTTTATTAACCTATTTTGCATGTGTGGTTAGGGAGTTATGTTTAAATAACAGTCAAATTGAATGTAGCAGTTAACTGTCATTATGAGTAAACCCCTAATTTATGTAATTGTACACCTTACCAAAATAACTGATTCTTGTAAAACTCACATAGATACAATATTTTAGGCATTTTTAGACATAATGCATGTTCAGTTTTGGAGTTATGTTTATATAACTTTCATATTTGGTATGTCATATTGAATTAAAAAAACTTATTTGCCTCTTTGCAAAACTTACAAAATATAATTTTTCTAGTAAAACTAACAAAGATACATATCTTCACGCATTATCAGACATGTTGCATGTTTGGTGTAGGAATTATGTTGAAAAACATTTTTATTGCTTATTTCGCATTATCTCAGGATTTTAAGAACATTACTGTCATAATGAGTAAAAAACTACTTTTTGTGTTTGCAAGCCTTAAAATAGCATATGTTTCGAGTAAAACTCACAAGGATGCATTGTTTTAGGCTTTATTAACCTATTTGCATGTGTGATTAGGAAGTTATGTTTAAATAACAGTCAAATTGAATGTAGCAGTTATACTGTCATTATGAAAAAAAAACAATTTTTGTATTTGTAAACCTTACCAAATTACCTGATTCTGGTAAAACTCACATAAATACAATATTTTAGGCATTTTTAGACATAATGCATGTTCAATTTTGGAGTTATGTTTATATATAATTCATATTTGGTATGACAGTTATACTGTCATATTGAATTAAAAAAACTAACTTGCCTCTTTGCAAAACTTACAAAATATATTTTTTCTAGTAAAACTAACAAAGATACATGTCTTCAGTTATTATTAGACATGTTGCATGTTTGGTGTAGGAATTATGTTGAAAAACATTTTTATTGCTTATTTCGCATTATCTCTGGATTTTAAGAACTTTTCCGTCATAATGAGTAAAAAACTACTTTTTGTGTTTGCAAGCCTTAAAATAGCAAATGTTTCGAGTAAAACTCACAGGGATGCATTGTTTTAGGCTTTATTAACCTATTTGCATGTGTGATTAGGAAGTTATGTTTAAATAACAGTCAAATTGAATGTAGCAGTTATACTGTCATTATGAAAAAAAAACAATTTTTTATTTGTAAACCATACCAAATTACCTGATTCTGGTAAAACTCACATAGATACAATATTTTAGGCATTTTTAGACATAATGCATGTTCAATTTTGGAGTTATGTTTATATATAATTCATATTTGGTATGACAGTTATACTGTCATATTGAATTAAAAAAACTAACTTGCCTCTTTGCAAAACTTACAAAATATAATTTTTCTAGTAAAACTAACAAAGATACATATCTTCAAGCATTATCAGACATGTTGCATGTTTGGTGTAGGAATTATGTTGAAAAACATTTTTATTGCTTTTTCGCATTATCTCAGGATTTTAAGAACATTACTGTCACAATGAGTAAAAAACTACTTTTTGTGTTTGCAAGCCTTAAAATAGCATATGTTTCGAGTAAAACCCACAAGGATGCATTGTTTTAGGCTTTATTAATCTATTTGCATGTGTGATTAGGAAGTTATGTGTAAATAACAGTCAAATTGAATGTAGCAGTTACACTGTCATTATGAAAAAAAAAAAATTTTTGTATTTGTAAACCTTACCAAATTACCTGATTCTGGTGAAACTCACATATATACAATATTACAGGCTATTTTAGACATAATGCATGTTTAGGTTTGGAGTTTTGTTTATATAACTTTCATATTTGGTATGACAGTTATACTGTCATATTGAATTAAAAAAACTTATTTGCCTCTTTGCAAAACTTATAAAAGATCATTTTTCTAGTAAAACTAACAAAGATACATGTCTACAGAAATTATTAGACATGTTGCATGTTTGGTGTAGGAATTATGTTGAAAAACATTTTTATTGCTTATTTTGCATTATCTCAGGATTTTAGGAACATTACTGTCATAATGAGTAAAAAACTACTTTTTGTGCTTGCAAGCCTAAAATAGCATATGTTTCGAGTAAAACTCACAAGGATGCATTGTTTTAGGCTTTATTAACCTATTTTGCATGTGTGGTTAGGGAGTTATGTTTAAATAACAGTCAAATTGAATGTAGCAGTTAACTGTCATTATGAGTAAACCCCTAATTTATGTAATTGTACACCTTACCAAAATAACTGATTCTTGTAAAACTCACATAGATACAATATTTTAGGCATTTTTAGACATAATGCATGTTCAGTTTTGGAGTTATGTTTATATAACTTTCATATTTGGTATGTCATATTGAATTAAAAAAACTTATTTGCCTCTTTGCAAAACTTACAAAATATAATTTTTCTAGTAAAACTAACAAAGATACATATCTTCACGCATTATCAGACATGTTGCATGTTTGGTGTAGGAATTATGTTGAAAAACATTTTTATTGCTTATTTCGCATTATCTCAGGATTTTAAGAACATTACTGTCATAATGAGTAAAAAACTACTTTTTGTGTTTGCAAGCCTTAAAATAGCATATGTTTCGAGTAAAACTCACAAGGATGCATTGTTTTAGGCTTTATTAACCTATTTGCATGTGTGATTAGGAAGTTATGTTTAAATAACAGTCAAATTGAATGTAGCAGTTATACTGTCATTATGAAAAAAAAACAATTTTTGTATTTGTAAACCTTACCAAATTACCTGATTCTGGTAAAACTCACATAAATACAATATTTTAGGCATTTTTAGACATAATGCATGTTCAATTTTGGAGTTATGTTTATATATAATTCATATTTGGTATGACAGTTATACTGTCATATTGAATTAAAAAAACTAACTTGCCTCTTTGCAAAACTTACAAAATATATTTTTTCTAGTAAAACTAACAAAGATACATGTCTTCAGTTATTATTAGACATGTTGCATGTTTGGTGTAGGAATTATGTTGAAAAACATTTTTATTGCTTATTTCGCATTATCTCTGGATTTTAAGAACTTTTCCGTCATAATGAGTAAAAAACTACTTTTTGTGTTTGCAAGCCTTAAAATAGCAAATGTTTCGAGTAAAACTCACAGGGATGCATTGTTTTAGGCTTTATTAACCTATTTGCATGTGTGATTAGGAAGTTATGTTTAAATAACAGTCAAATTGAATGTAGCAGTTATACTGTCATTATGAAAAAAAAACAATTTTTTATTTGTAAACCATACCAAATTACCTGATTCTGGTAAAACTCACATAGATACAATATTTTAGGCATTTTTAGACATAATGCATGTTCAATTTTGGAGTTATGTTTATATATAATTCATATTTGGTATGACAGTTATACTGTCATATTGAATTAAAAAAACTAACTTGCCTCTTTGCAAAACTTACAAAATATAATTTTTCTAGTAAAACTAACAAAGATACATATCTTCAAGCATTATCAGACATGTTGCATGTTTGGTGTAGGAATTATGTTGAAAAACATTTTTATTGCTTATTTCGCATTATCTCAGGATTTTAAGAACATTACTGTCATAATGAGTAAAAAACTACTTTTTGTGTTTGCAAGCCTTAAAATAGCATATGTTTCGAGTAAAACCCACAAGGATGCATTGTTTTAGGCTTTATTAACCTATTTGCATGTGTGATTAGGAAGTTATGTTTAAATAACAGTCAAATTGAATGTAGCAGTTATACTGTCATTATGAAAAAAAAAAAATTTTGTATTTGTAAACCTTACCAAATTACCTGATTCTGGTGAAACTCAAATATATACAATATTACAGGCAATTTTAGACATAATGCATGTTTAGGTTTGGAGTTTTGTTTATATAACTTTCATATTTGGTATGACAGTTATACTGTCATATTGAATTAAAAAAACGTATTTGCCTCTTTGCAAAACTTATAAAAGATCATTTTTCTAGTAAAACTAACAAAGATACATGTCTTCAGGCATTATTAGACATGTTGCATGTTTGGTGTAGGAATTATGTTGAAAAACATTTTTATTGCTTATTTTGCATTATCTCAGGATTTTAAGAACATTACTGTCAAAATGAGTAAAAAACTACTTTTTGTGTTTGCAAGCCTAAAATAGCATATGTTTCGATTAAAACTCACAAGGATGCATTGTTTTAGGCTTTATTAACCTATTTTGCATGTGTGGTTAGGGAGTTATGTTTAAATAACAGTCAAATTGAATGTAGCAGTTAACTGTCATTATGAGTAAACCCCTAATTTATGTAATTGTACACCTTACCAAAATAACTGATTCTTGTAAAACTCACATAGATACAATATTTTAGGCATTTTTAGACATAATGCATGTTCAGTTTTGGAGTTATGTTTATATAACTTTCATATTTGGTATGTCATATTGAATTAAAAAAACTTATTTGCCTCTTTGCAAAACTTACAAATTATAATTTTTCTAGTAAAACTAACAAAGATGCATATCTTCACGCATTATCAGACATGTTGCATGTTTGGTGTAGGAATTATGTTGAAAAACATTTTTATTGCTTATTTCGCATTATCTCAGGATTTTAAGAACATTACTGTCATAATGAGTAAAAAACTACTTTTTGTGTTTGCAAGCCTTAAAATAGCATATGTTTCGAGTAAAACTCACAAGGATGCATTGTTTTAGGCTTTATTAACCTATTTGCATGTGTGATTAGGAAGTTATGTTTAAATAACAGTCAAATTGAATGTAGCAGTTATACTGTCTGTATGAAAAAAAAACAATTTTTGTATTTGTAAACCTTACCAAATTACCTGATTCTGGTAAAACTCACATAGATACAATATTTTAGGCATTTTTAGACATAATGCATGTTCAATTTTGGAGTTATGTTTATATATATTTCATATTTGGTATGACAGTTATACTGTCATATTGCATTAAAAAAACTAACTTGCCTCTTTGCAAAACTTATAAAAGATCATTTTTCTAGTAAAACTAACAAAGATACATGTCTTCAGGCATTATTAGACATGTTGCATGTTTGGTGTAGGAATTATGTTGAAAAACATTTTTATTGCTTATTTTGCATTATCTCAGGATTTTAAGAACATTACTGTCAAAATGAGTAAAAAACTACTTTTTGTGTTTGCAAGCCTAAAATAGCATATGTTTCGAGTAAAACTCACAAGGATGCATTGTTTTAGGCTTTATTAACCTATTTTGCATGTGTGGTTAGGGAGTTATGTTTAAATAACAGTCAAATTGAATGTAGCAGTTAACTGTCATTATGAGTAAACCCCTAATTTATGTAATTGTACACCTTACCAAAATAACTGATTCTTGTAAAACTCACATAGATACAATATTTTAGGCATTTTTAGACATAATGCATGTTCAGTTTTGGAGTTATGTTTATATAACTTTCATATTTGGTATGACAGTTATACTGTCATATTGGATTAAAAAAACTAACTTGAGTCTTTGTAAAACTTACAAAAGATAATTTTTCTAGTATAACTAACAAAGATACATGTATCCATGCATTATTAGACATGTTGCATGTTTGGTGTAGGAATTATGATGAAAAACATTTTTCTTGCTTATTTCGCATTATCTCAGGATTTGAAGAACATTACTGTCAAAATGATTAAAAAACTACTTTTTGTGTTTGCAAGCCTTAAAATAGCATATGTTTCGAGTAAAACTCAAACAAGGATGCATTGTTTTAGGCTTTATTAACCTATTTGCATGTGTGATTAGGAAGTTATGTTTAAATAACAGTCAAATTGAATGTAGCAGTTATACTGTCATTATGAAAAAAAACTATTTTTGTATTTGTAAACCTTACCAAATTACCTGCTTCTGGTGAAACTCGCATAGATACAATATTACAGGCAATTTTAGACATAATGCATGTTCAGTTTTGGAGTTATGTTTATAAATAAATAATGATAAATGGGTTGTACTTGTATAGCGCTTTTCTGCCTTCAAGGTACTCAAAGCGCTTTGACACTACTTCCATATTTACCTATTCACACACACATTCACACACTGATGGAGGGAGCTGCCATGCAAGGCGCTAACCAGCACCCATCAGGAGGAAGGGTGAAGTGTCTTGCTCAGAACACAACGGACATGACGAGGTTGGTACTAGGTGGGGATTGAACAAAGGGGCCCTCGGGTCGCGCACGGCCATTCTTCCACTGCGCCACGCCGTCCCAATTATATAACTTTCATATTTGGTATGACAGTTAGACTGTCATATTGAATTAAAAAAAACTAACTTGCCTCTTTGCAAAACTTACAAAAGATAATTTTTCTAGTAAAACTAACAAAGATACACGTCTTCAGGCATTATTAGACATGTTGCAAGTTTGGTGTAGGAATTATGTTGAAAAACATTTTTATTGCTTATTTTGCATTATCTCAGGATTTTAAGAACATTACTGTCAAAATGAGTAAAAAAACTACTTTTTGTGTTTGCAAGCCTTAAAATAGCATATGTTTCGAGTAAAACTCACAAGGATGCATTGTTTTAGGCTTTATTAACCTATCTTGCATGTGTGGTTAGGGAGTTATGTTTAAATAACAGTCAAATTGAATGTAACAGTTAACTGTCATTATGAGTAAACCCCTAATTTATGTAATTGTACACCTTACCAAAATAACTGATTCTTGTAAAACTCACATAGATACAATATTTTAGGCATTTTTAGACATAATGCATGTTCAGTTTTGGAGTTATGTTTATATAACTCTCATATTTGGTATGACAGTTATACTGTCATATTGGATTAAAAAAACTAACTTGAGTCTTTTTCAAACTTACAAAAGATAATTTTTCTAGTATAACTAACAAAGATACAAGTATCCATGCATTATTAGACATGTTGCATGTTTGGTGTAGGAATTATGATGAAAAACATTTTTATTGCTTATTTCGCATTATCTCAGGATTTTAAGAACATTACTGTTATAATCAGTAAAAAACTACTTTTTGTGTTTGCAAGCCTTAAAATAGCATATGTTGCGAGTAAAACTCACAAGGATGCATTGTTTTAGGCTTTATTAGCCTATTTGCATGTGTGGTTAGGAAGTTATAATTAAATAACTGTCAAATTGAATATAGCAGTTCTACTGTCATTATGAGAAAAAAACCAATTTTTGTATTTGTAAACCTTACAAAATTACCTTATTCTGGTAAAACTCACATAGATACAATATTTTAGGCATTTTTAGACATAATGCATGTTCAGTTTTGGAGTTATGTTTATATAAATTATACATTTAGTTTGACAGTTATACTGTTATATTGAATTAAAAAAACTTACTTGCGTCGTTGCAAAACTTACAAAAGATACATTTTCTAGTAAAACTAACAAAAGATACATGTCTTCAGGCATTATTAGACATGTTGCATGTTTGGTGTAGGAATTATGTTGAAAAACATTTTTATTGCTTTTTTCGCATTATCTCAGGATTTTAAGAACATTACTGGCATATTGAGTAAAAAACTACTATGACAGTATACTGTCACATTCAATCTGACTGTTATTTAAACATAACTCCTAAACCATGCAAGCAAAATATCAAATAATGCCTAGAGAAATGTATCTTTGTAAGTTTTACAGGAAAAAATAGTATACTGTCATACTAAATATGAAAGTTGAATAAATATAACACCAAAACCAAACTTGCAATCCGTCTAAAAATGCCTGTAATATTAAATATATGTGAGTTTTACCAGAATCGGTTATTTTGGTAAGGTTTACAAATACAAAAATTGGGTTTTACTCATAATGACAGTATAACTGCCATATTCAAAATAACAGTTATTTAAACATAACTCCTAAACCAAATATGCTAAATGGCTAATAATGCCTGGAGAAATGAATCTTTGTGAGTTTTACTAGAAAAAAAATATTTTGTAAGGTTTGTAAAGACAAAAGTTAGTTGTTTTTTTTACTCAATATATAACTGTCATACTAAATATGAAAGTTAGATAAACATAATTCCAAGACCAAACTCCTAAACCAAACTTGCAGTCCGTCTTAAACTGCCTGTAATATTGAATCTATGTGAGTTTTGCCAGAATCAGGTACTTTGGTAAGGTTTACAAATACAAAACTTGGGTTTTACTCATAATGACAGTATAACTGCAACATTTAATATGACAGTTATTTAAACATGACTCCTAAACCAAACATGATAAATGACTAATAATGCCTGGAGAAATGTATCTTTGTGAGTTTTACTGGAAAAAAATAATGTGTAAGGTTATAAAGACACAAGTTATTTTTTATTTATTTAATACGATGGTATAACTGTCATACTAAATATGAAAGTTTTATAAACATAACTCCAAAACCAAAATGCATTTTGTCTAAAAATGCCTGTAATATTGAGTCTTACCAGAATCAGGTATTTTGGTAAGGTTGACAAATACAAACATTAGGTTTTACTCATAATGACAGTATACTGCCACATTCAATATGACAATTATTTAAACAAAACTCCAAAACCAAACATGCATTATGTCCAAAAATTCCTATAATTTTGTATCTACGTGATTTTTACTAGAATCAGTTGTTTTTGTAAGGTTTACAAATACAAAATATTAGTTTTTCTCATAATGAGAGTATACTGTCACAATCAATCTGACAAAATGGCTAATAATGCCTGGAGGAATGTATCTTTGTGAATTTTATTGGAACAAAAAAATTTGTAAGGTTTGTAAAGACACACGTTAGTTTATTTTACTTAATTTTACAGTATAGCTGTCATACTATATATGAAAGTTTTATAAACATAACTCCAAAACCAAACATGCAATCCGTCTAAAAATGTCTGTAATATTTATTATATGTAAGTTTTATCAGAATCAGGTATTTCGGTAAGGTTTACAAATCAAAATATTAGGTTTTACTCATAGTGACAGTATTCTTTGTGAGTTTTGGGGGGAAAAAATTGTAAGGTTTATAAGGACACGTTTTTTTTTTTTTACTCAATATGATGGTATACTGTCATACTAAATATGAAAGTTGTATAAACATAACTCCAAAACCAAACATGCATTATGTCTAAAAATGCCTGCAATATTGTATCTATGTGATTTTTACCAGAATCAGGTATTTTAATAAGGTTTACAAATACAAAATCCAGGTTTTACTCATAATGACAGTATAACTGCCACACTCAATATGACAGTTATTTAAACATAACTCCTAAACCAAACATGATAAATGGCTAAGTATACCTGGAGAAATGTATCTTTGTGAGTTTTGCTGGAAAAAAAAAAAGTACCGTATTTTCCGCACTATAAGGCGCACCTAAAAACCACAAATTTTCTCAAAAGCTGACAGTGCGCTTTATAATCCGGTGCGCCTTATATATGGGTTAATATTAATATTAATTTTCATAAAGTTTAGGTCTCGCAACTACGGTAAACAGCCGCCATCTTTTTTCCCCGTAGAAGAAGCGCGCGGTGCATGCTGGGATATGTGGCGTTTCATTTCCATTTGTGTGTTTATGTAAAGACCCCAAAATGGCTCCTATTAAGTGTGTTGTCTGTCTAATTATAAATAATGCAGACGAGGCGTGTTAACTGAGTTCTCAACGTTTACTCACAGCGTGCTCAGAAGCAGTGCCTGGGGAGTCTGTGGTGGGCTCTCCTATTTCTGGGGCTGAGGTTGCTGAGGTAGTTAAAAAGCTCCTCGGTGGCAAGGCCCCAGGGCTAGATGAGATCCGCCCGGAGTTCCTTAAGGCTCTGGATGCTGTGGGGCTGTCTTGGTTGACAAGACTCTGCAAAATCGCGTGGACATCGGGGGCAGTACCTCTGGATTGGCAGACCGGGGTGGTGGTTCCTCTCTTTAAGAAGGGGAACCGGAGGGTGTGCTCTAACTATCGTGGGATCACACTCCTCAGCCTTCCCGGTAAGGTCTATTCAGGTGTACTGGAGAGGAGGCTACGCCGGATAGTCGAACCTCGGATTCAGGAGGAACAGTGTGGTTTTCGTCCTGGTCGTGGAACTGTGGACCAGCTCTATACTCTCGGCAGGGTCCTTGAGGGTACATGGGAGTTTGCCCAACCAGTCTACATGTGTTTTGTGGACTTGGAGAAGGCATTCGACCGTGTCCCTCGGGAAGTCCTGTGGGGAGTGCTCAGAGAGTATGGGGTATCGGACTGTCTGATTGTGGCAGTCCGCTCTCTGTATGCTCAGTGCCAGAGCTTGGTCCGCATTGCCGGCAGTAAGTCGGACACGTTTCCAGTGAGGGTTGGACTCCGCCAAGGCTGCCCTTTGTCACCGATTCTGTTCATAACTTTTATGGACAGAATTTATAGGCGCAGTCAAGGCGTTGAGGGGATCTGGTTTGGTGGCTGCAGGATTAGGTCTCTGCTTTATGCAGATGATGTGGTCCTGTTGGCTTCATCTGGCCAGGATCTTCAGCTCTCACTGGATCGGTTCGCAGCCGAGTGTGAAGCGACTGGGATGGACCATGGACTCGGACCTCCAAGTCCCAGTGCATGGTTCTCGCTAACCCGGTCATGAGCTTTGGGTTATGACCGAAAGGACAAGATCACGGGTACAAGCGGCCGAAATGAGTTTCCTCCGCCGGGTGGCGGGGCTCTCCCTTAGAGATAGGGTGTGAGAAGCTCTGCCATCCGGGGAGAGCTCAAAGTAAAGCCGCTGCTCCTCCACATCCAGAGGAGCCAGATGAGGTGGTTCGGGCATCTGGTCAGGATGCCACCCGAACGCCTCCCTAGGGAGGTGTTTAGGGCACGTCCGACCGGTAGGAGGCCACGGGGAAGACCCAGGACACGTTGGGAAGACTATGTCTCCCGGCTGGCCTGGGAACGCCTCGGGGTCCCACAGGAAGAGCTGGACGAAGTGGCTGGGGAGAGGGAAGTCTGGGCTTCCCTGCTTAGGCTGCTGCCCCCGCGACCCGACCTCGGATAAGCGGAAGAAGATGGATGGATGGATGGATAAATATAAAAGTAATATAAACATCATTCCAAAACCAAACTCCTAAACCAAACTTGCAATCCGTCTTAAACTGCCTGTAATATTGAATCTATATGAGTTTTACCAGAATCAGGTATTTTGGTAAGGTTTACAAATACAAAACTTGGGTTTTACTCATAATGACAGTATAACTGCATTATTTGATATGACAGTTATTTAAACATAACTCCTAAACCAAACATGATAAATAGCTAATAATGCCTGGAAAAATGTATATAAACATAACTCCAAAACCAAACATGCATTATGTCTAAAAATGCCTGTAATATTGTATCTATGTGAGTTTTACCAGAATCAGGAATTTTGGTAAGGTTTATAAATACAAAAATTAGGTTTTACTCATAATGACAGTATAACTGCCACCCTCAATATGACGGTTATGTAACATAACTCCTAAACCACAAATGCAAAATGGCTAATAATGCCTGGAGAAATGTATCTTTGTGAGTTTTACAGGAAAAAAAATATTTTGTAAGGTTTGATAAGACACAAAATAGTTTTTTTTTATTCAATATGTTTGTATAACTGTCATAATAAATGTAAAAGTTATATAAACATAACTCCAATACCAAACATGCAATCCGTCTAAAAATGCCTGTTATATTGAATCTATGTGAGTTTTACTAGAATCAGGTATTTTGTTAAGGTTTACAAATACAAAAATTAGGTTTTACTCACTATGACAGTATACTGTCACATTCAATCTGACTGTTATTTAAACACAAATTCTAAACCACGGATGCAAAGTGGCTAATAATAACTGGAGAAATGTATTTTTGTGAGTTTTACTGGAAAAAAAATATTTTGTAAAGTTTGTATAGACACAAGTTAGTTTTTTTTACTCAATATGATGGAAACATGCTTTATGTCTAAAAAAAAATCCTGTAATATTTTATCCATGTGAGTTTTATCAGAGTAAGTTATTTTGGTAATTTTACAAATACAAAAAATAGGTTTTACTCATAATGACAGTGCCACACGCAATATGACAGTTATTTAAACATAACTCTAAACCAAACATGGTTAATGGCTAATCATGCCTGGAGAAATGTATCTTTGTGAGTTTTACTGGAAAACATTTTTTTTTAAGGTTTATAAAGACACAAGTTAGTTTTTTTTACTCAATATGACAGTATAACTCTAATACTAAATGTAAAACATATATAAACATAACTCCAAAACAGAACATGCATTATGTTTAAAAATGCCTGTAATTTTGTATCCATGCGAGTTTTACGAAAATCAATTGTTGTAGTAAGGTTTGCAATTACAAAATATTGGTTTTACTCACCATGATAGTATACTGTCACATTCAATTTGACAGTTATTTAAACATAACTACCAAACCACACATGCAAAATGGCTATAATGCCTGGAGAAATGTATCTTTGTGAGATTACTGGAAAAACATATTTTGTAAGGTTTGTAAAGAACCAATTTAGTTTTTTTTACTTAATATGATGAGGTGGCGACATTTCCAGGGTGTACCCCGCCTTCCGCTCGATTGTAGCTGACATAGGCTCCAGCGCCCCCCGCGACCCCGAAGGGAATAAGCGGTAGAAAATGGATGGATGGATGGACATCCATTAAAAAATGCCTGTAATATTGTATCACTCCTCTCTGAGCTGCCACCTTAACGTGGTAGAGGAGTTTGCGTGTCCCAATGATCCTAGGAGCTATGTTGTCCGGGGGCTTTATGCCCCCTGGTAGGGTCTCCCAAGACAAACTGGTCCTAGGTGAGGGATCAGACAAAGAGCAGCTCGAAGACCTCCATGAAATATAAAAAACAAGGACCCAGATTTCCCTCGCCCGGACGCGGGTCACCGGGGCCCCCCTCTGGAGCCAGGCCCGGAGGTGGGGCACGATGGCGAGCACCTGGTGGCCGGGCCTGCCCCCATGGGGCCCGGCCGGGCACAGCCCGAAGAGGCAACGTGGGTCCCCCCTCCAATGGGCTCACCACCCATAGCAGGGGTCATGGAGGTCGGGTGCAATGTGAGCTGGGCGGCAGCCGAAGGCAGGGCACTTGGCGGTCCGATCCTCGGCTACAGAAGCTAGCTCTTGGGACGTGGAACGTCACCTCGCTGGGGGGGAAGGAGCCTGAGCTAGTGCGCGAGGTGGAGAAGTTCCGGCTAGATATAGTCGGACTCACTTCGAATGGTTTGGTGGCTGCAGGATTAGGTCTCTGCTTTTTGCAGATGATGTGGTCCTGATGGCTTCATCTGGCCAGGATCTTCAGCTCTCACTGGATCGGTTCGCAGCCGAGTGTGAAGCGACTGGGATGAGAATCAGCACCTCCAAGTCCGAGTCCATGGTTCTCGCCCGGAAAAGGGTGGAGTGCCATCTCCGGGTTGGGGAGGAGATTTTTCCCCAAGTGGAGGAGTTCAAGTACCTCGGAGTCTTGTTCACGAGTGGGGGAAGAGTGGATCGTGAGATCGACAGGCGGATCGGTGCGGCGTCTTCAGTAATGCGGACGCTGTATCGATCCGTTGTGGTGAAGAAGGAGCTGAGCCGGAAGGCAAAGCTCTCAATTTACCGGTCGATCTACGTTCCCATCCTCACCTATGGTCATGAGCTTTGGGTTATGACCGAAAGGACAAGATCACGGGTACAAGCGGCCGAAATGAGTTTCCTCCGCCGGGTGGCGGGGCTCTCCCTTAGAGATAGGGTGAGAAGCTCTGCCATCCGGGAGGAGCTCAAAGTAAAGCCGCTGCTCCTCCACATCGAGAGGAGCCAGATGAGTTGGTTCGGGCATCTGGTCAGGATGCCACCCGAACGCCTCCCTAGGGAGGTGTTTATGGCACGTCTGACCGGTAGGAGGCCGCGGGGAAGACCCAGGACACGTTGGGAAGACTATATCTCCCGGCTGGCCTGGGAACGCCTCGGGGTCCCCTGGGAGGAGCTGGACGAAGTGGCTGGGGAGAGGGAAGTCTGGGCTTCCCTGCTTAGGCTGCTGCCCCCGCGACCCGACCTCGGATAAGCGGAGGAAGATGGATGGATGGATATTGTATCAATGTGAGTTTTACTAAAATCAGTTGTTTTTGTAAGTTTTGCAAATACAAAATATTGGTTTTACTCACTATGACAGTGTACTGTCACATTCAATCTGACAGCTATTTAAACATAACTCCTAAACCACACATGCACAATGACTAATAATGCCGAGAAAAATGTATCTCTCTGAATTTTATTGGAAAAAAAATATTTTTTAAGGTTTTTAAAATTACAAGTTTGTTATTTTTTACTCAATTTGACAGTATAACTGTCATACTAAATATGAAAGTTATATACACATAACTCTAAAACCAAACTTGCAATCCGTCTAAAAATGCCTGTAATTATGAATCTATGTGAGTTTAACCAAAATCAGGTATTTTGGTAAGGTTTACAAATACAAAAATTAGGTTTTACTCATAATGACAGTATAACTGCCACACGCAATATGACAGTTTTTTAATCATAACTCCTAAAAAAACAAATGCAAAATGACTAATAATGCCTGGAAAAATGTATCTTTGTGAAATTTAATGAAAAAAAAAAATTTTGTAAGGTTTGTAAAGACACAAATTAGTTTTTTAACTCAATATGATGGTATAACTGTCATACTAAATATGAAAGTTGTATAAACATAACTGCAAAACCAAACATGTTTTATGTCTATGTGTAATATTGTATCTATGTGAGTTTTACCACAATCAGGTATTTTGGTAAGGTTTACAAATACAAAAATTAGGTTTTACTCACTATGACAGTATACTGTCACATTCAATCTGACAGTTATGTAAACATAACTCCTAAACCACACATGCAAAATGGCTAATAATGCCTGGAGAAATGTATCTTTGTGAGTTTTACTAGGAAAAACAATTTGTAAGGTTTGTAAAGACACACGTTAGTTTTTTTTACTCAATATGACAGTATAACTGTCATACTACATGCAGAAAATATATAAACATGACTCCAAAACCAAACTTGCAATCCATCTAAAAATGTCTGTAATATTGAATCTATGTGAGTTTTACCAAAATGAGGTATTTTGGTAAGGTTGACAAATAAAAAAAATAGGTTTTACTGATAGTGACATTATAAGTGCCACACTCAATATGACAGTTATTTAAACATAAGTCATAAACGACACATGAAAATGGCTATTAAACCTGGAGAAATGTATCTTTGTTAGTTTTACTAGAGTAATGATCTTTTGTAAGGTTTACAAAGACACAAGTTTTTTTACTCAATATGACGGTATAACTGTCAAACTAAAAAAAGTTATAGAAACATAACTCCAAAACCAAACTCAAAAACCAAACATGCAATCCATTTAAAAATGCCTGTAATATTAAATATATGTGAGTTTTATCAGAATCAGGTATTTTGGTAAGGTTTACAATACCAAAATTAGGTTTTACTCATAATGACAGTATAACTGCCACACTCAATGTGACAGTTTTTTAAACATAACTCATAAAAAACAAATGCAAAATGACTAATAATGCCTGGAAAAATGTATCTTTGTGAATTTTAATGAAAAAAAAAATATTTTGTAAGGTTTGTAAAGACACAAATTAGTTTTTTTTTTTACTTAATACAACTGTCATAAAATATATGAAAGTTATATAAACATAACTCCAAAACCAAACATGTTTTATGTCTAAAAATGCCTGTAATATTGAATCTATGTGAGTTTTACCAGAATCTGGTATTTTGGTAAGGTTTACAAATACAAAAAATAGGTTTTACTCATAATGACAATATAACTGCCACATTTAACATGACAGGTATTTAAACATAATTCCTAAACCAAACATGATAAATGCCTAATAATGCCTGGAGAAATGTATCTTTGTGAGTTTTACTGGAAAAAACGAATTTGTAAGGTTTATAAAGATACAAGTTAAATGTTTTACTCAATATGATGATATAACTGTCATACAAAATATGAAAGATATATTATCATAACTCCAAAACCAATGAATCTATGTTCGATTTACTAGAATCAGGTATTTTGGTAAGGTTTACAAAAACAAAAAATAGGTTTTACTCATAATGACAGTATAACTGCCACATTCAATATGACAGTTATGTAAACATAACTCCTAAACCACACATGCAAAATGGTTAATAATGCCTGGAGAAATTTATCTTTTTATGTTTTACAGGAAAAAAAAACAATTTTGTAAGGTTTGTAAAGACTGCGATGAGATGGCGACTTGTCCAGGGTGTACGCCGCCTTCCGCCCGATTGTAGCTGAGATAGGCTCCAGCGCCCCCCGCGACCCCAAAGGGAATAAGCTGTAGAAAATGGATGGATGAATGGGTTTGTAAAGACACAAGTTATTTTTTTCTTACTCAATATGACAGTAAAACTGTCATACTAAATGAAAAAAATATATAAACATAACTCCAAAACCAAACATGCAATATGTCTAAAAATGCCTGTAATATTGTATTCATGTGAGTTTAACTAGAATCAGTTGTTTTTGTAAGGTTTGCAAATACAAAATATTGGTTTAACTCACTATGACAGTATACTGTCACATTCAATCTGACAGTTAGTTAAACATAATTCCTAAACCAAACATGTTTTATGTCTAAAAATTCCTGTAATATTGTATCTATATGAGTTTTACCAGAATCAGGTATTTTGTTAAGGTTTACAAATAAAAAAAAAATATTTATTTACTCATAATGACAATATAACTGCCACACTCAACATGACAGTTATTTAAACATAATTCCTAAACCAAACATGATACATGGCTAATAATGCCTGGAAAAAATTTTTCTTTGTGATGTTTACTAGGAACAAATATTTTGTAAGGTTTGTAAAGACAAAAGTTAGTTTTTTTTTACTCAATATGATGGTATAACTGTCATACTAAATATGAAAGTTATATAAACATAATTCCAAAACCAAACTCCTAAACCAAACTTGCAATATGTCTTAAACTGCCTGTAATATTTAATCTATGTGAGTTTTACCAGAATCAGGTATTTTGGTAAAGTTTACAAATACAAAACTTGGGTTTTACTCATAATGACAGTATAATTGCAACATTTGATATGACAGTTATTTAAACATAACTCCTAAACCAAACATGATAAATGGCTGGCTAATAATGCCTGGAGAAATGTATCAGTGTGAGTTTTACTGAAAACAACTAATTTGTAAGGTTTATAAAGACACAAGTTAGTTTTTTTTATTGAATATGATGGTATAACTGTCATACTAAATATGAAAGTTATATAAATATAACTCCAAAACCAAACATACATTATGTCTAAAAATGCCTTTAATATTGTATCTATGTGAGTTTTACCAGAATCAGGTATTTTGGTAAGGTTTACAATTACAAAAAATAGGTTTTTATTTATAATGACACACGATACAATAACTACCCCACTCAATATGACAGTTATTTAAACATAACTCCTAAACCAAACATGATAAATGGCTAATTATGCCTGGAGAAATGTACCTTTGTGAGTTGTGGGGGGAAAAAAAATGTAAGGTTTATAAAGACACAAGTTTTTTTTTTTTTTTTACTCAATATGATGGTATAACTGTCATACTAAATATGAAAGTTGTATAAACATAACTCCAAAACCAAACATGCATTATGTCTAAAAATGCCTGCAATATTGTATCTATGTGATTTTTACCAGAATCAGGTATTTTTGGTAAGGTTTACAAATACAAAAAATAGGTTTTACTCATAATGACAGTATACTGTCACATTCAACCTGACAGTTATTTAAACATAACTCCTAAACCACAAATACAAAATGGCTAATAATGCCTGGAGAAATGTATCTTTGTGAGTTTTCCTGGAAAAAAAAAAATATTTTATAAGGTTTGTAAAGACACAAGTTAGGTTTTTTTTACTTAATATGACAGTATAACTGTCATACTAAATATGAAAGTTATATAAACATAACTCCAAAACCAAACATGCTTTATGTCTAAAAATCCCTGCAATATTGTATCGATGTGGGTTTTACCAGAATCAGGTATTTTGGTAAAAATTACAAATACAAAAAATAGGTTTTACTCATAATGACAGTATAACTGCCACACTCAATATGACAGTTGTTTAAACATAACTCCTAAACCAAACATGATAAAAGGCTAATTATGCCTGGAGAAATGTATCTTTGTGAGTTTTACTGGGAACATTTTGTAAGGTTTATAAAGACACAAGTTATCTTATTTTTTTTTACTCAATAGGATGGTATGACTGTCATACTAAATATTAAAGTTGTATAAACATAACTCCAAAACCAAACATGCATGATGTCTAAAAATGCCTGCAATATTGTATCTATGTGCGTTTTACCAGAATCAGGTATTTTGGTAAGGTTTACAAATACAAACATTGGGTTTTACTCATAATGAAAGTATAACTGCCATATTCAAAATAACAGTTATTTAAACATAACTCCTAAACCAAACATGCTAAATAGCTATAAATGCCTGGAGAAATGTATCTTTGTGAGTTTTACTAGAAAACAATATTTTGTAAGGTTTGTAAAGACAAAAGTTATTTTTTTTTACTCAATATGATGGTTTAACTGTCAAACTAAATATAAAAGTAATATAAACATAATTCCAAAACCAAACTCCTAAACCAAACTTGCAATCCGTCTTAAACTGCCTGTAATATTGAATCTATATGAGTTTTACCAGAATCAGGTATTTTGGTAAGGTTTACAAATACAAAACTTGGGTTTTACTCATAATGACAGTATAACTGCATTATTTGATATGACAGTTATTTAAACATAACTCCTAAACCAAACATGATAAATGGCTAATAATGCCTGGAAAAATGTATTTGAACATAACTCCAAAACCAAACATGCATTATGTCTAAAAATGCCTGTAATATTGTATCTATGTGAGTTTTACCAGAATCAGGTATTTTGGTAAGGTTTATAAATACAAAATTTAGGTTTTACTCATAATGACAGTATAACTGCCATATTCAAAATACCAGTTATTTAAACATAACTCTAATCCAAACATGATAAATGGCTAATAATGCCTGGAGAAATGTATCATGGTGAGTTTTACTGGAAACAAATAATTTGTAAGGTTTATAAAGACACAAGTTAGTTTTTTTATTTAATATGATGGTATAACTGTCATACTAAATATGAAAGTTATATAAACATAACTCCAAAACCAAACATGCATTATGTCTAAAAATGCTTATAATTTTGTATCCATGTGAGTTTTACTAGAATCAGTTGTTTTTGTAAGGTTTACAAATACAAAATATTAGTTTTACTCATAATGACAGTATACTGTCACAATTAATCCGACAAAATGGCTAATAATGCCTAGAGGAATGTATCTTTGTGAGTTTTACTGGAAAAAATATTTTGTAAGGTTTGTAAAGACACAAGTTAGTTGTTTTTTTACACAATTTAACAGTATAGCTGTCATACTATATATGAAAGTTATATAAACATAATTCCAAAACCAAATATGCAATCCGTCTAAAAATGCCTGTAATATTGAATATATGTGAGTTTTATCAGAATCGGGTATTTTGGTAAGGTTTACGAATACAAAAATTAGGTTTTACTCATAATGACAGTAATCTCACAAAGATACATTTCTCCAGGCATTATAGCCATTTCACATGTGTGGTTTGGTAGTTATGTTTAAATAACTGTCAAATTGAATGTGACAGTATACTATCATGGTGAGTAAAACCAATATTTTGTAGTTGCAAACCTTACTACAACAATTGATTTTAGTAAAACTCGCATGGATACAAAATTACAGGCATTTTTAAACATAATGCATGTTTGGTTTTGGAGTTATGTTTATATATTTTTTACATTCAGTATTCCAGTTATACTGTCATATTGAGTAAAAAAAAACAACTTGTGTCTTTATAAACCATAAAAAAAATTTTTTCCAGTAAAACTCACAAAGATACATTTCTCCAGGCATTATAGCCTATTAACCATGTTTGGTTTAGAGTTATCAATCAATCAATCAATGTTTATTTATATAGCCCTAAATCACAAGTGTCTCAAAGGGCTGCACAAGCCACAACGACATCCTCGGTATAGCCCACATAAGGGCAAGGAAAAACTCACCCCAGTGGGACGTCGATGTGAATGACTATGAGAAACCTTGGAGAGGACCGCATATGTGGGTAACCCCCCCCTCTAGGGAGACCGAATGCAATGGATGTCGAGTGGGTCTAACATAATATTGTGAGAGTCCAGTCCATAGTGGATCCAGCATAACAGTAAGAGTCCAGTCCACAGTGGGGTCAGCAGGAAACCATCCCGAGCGGAGACGGGTCAGCAGCGCAGAGATGTTCCCAACCGATATACAGGCGAGCGGTCCACCCCGGGTCCCGACCCCGGACAGCCAGCACCCCATCCATGGCCACCGGATCTGTGTGTCTCCCCTTCCACAAGGGATAGGGGGGAGCAGAGGAGAAAAGAAAAGAAACGGCAGATCAACTGGTCTAAAAAAAGGGGGGCTATTCAAAGGCTAGAGTATACAAATGAGTTTTGAGATGGGACTTAAATGTTTCTACTGAGGTAGCATCTGTAACTGTTACCGGGAGGGCATTCCATAGTGCTGGAGCCCGAATAGAAAACGCTCTACAGCCCGCAGACTTTTTTTGGGCTCTGGGAATCACTAATAAGCTGGAGTTCTTTGAACGCAGATTTCTTGCCGGGACATATGGTACAATACAATCGGCAAGATAGGCTGGAGCTAGACCGTGTAGTATTTTATACGTAAGTAGTAAAACCTTAAAGTCGCATCTTAAGTGCACAGGAAGCCAGTGCAGGTGAGCCAGTATAGGCGTAATATGATCAAACTTTCTTGTTCTTGTCAAAAGTCTAGCAGCCGCATTTTGTACCAACTGTAATCTTTTAATGCTAGACATAGGGAGACCCGAAAATAATACGTTACAGTAATCGAGACGAGACGTAACGAACGCATGAATAATGATCTCAGCGTCGCTAGTGGACAAAATGGAACGAATTTTAGCGATATTACAGAGATGAAAGAAGGCCGTTTTAGTAACACTCTTAATGTGTGACTCAAAGGAGAGAGTTGGGTCGAAGATAATACCCAGATTCTTTACTGAGTCGCTTTGTGTAATTGTTTGGTTGTCAAATGTTAAGGTGGTATTATCAAATAAATGTCGGTGTTTAGCAGGACCGATAATCAGCATTTCCGTTTTCTTAGTGTTGAGTTGCAAGAAGTTAGCGGACATCCATTGTTTAATTTAATTAAGACACGCCTCCAGCTGACTACAATCCGGCGTGTTGGTCAGCTTTAGGGGCATGTAGAGTTGGGTGTCATCAGCATAGCAATGAAAGCTAACACCGTATTTGCGTATGATGTCGCCTAGCGGCAACATGTAAATACTAAAGAGTGCAGGGCCAAGAACCGAATCTTGGGGGACTCCGCACGTTACCTTAACATAGTCCGAGGTCACATTGTTATGGGAGACGCACTGCATCCTGTCAGTAAGATAAGAGTTAAACCACGACAAGGCTAAGTCTGACATACCAATACGTGTTTTGATACGCTCTAATAAAATGTTATGATCGACGGTATCGAAAGCAGCGATAAGATCAGGAAGCAGCAACATAGATGACGCATCAGAATCCATCGTTAGCAGTAGATCATTAGTCATTTTTGCGAGGGCTGTCTCCGTAGAGTGATTTGCCCTGAAACCGGATTGAAAAGGTTCACAGAGATTGTTAGACATTAAGTGTTCATTTAGCTGCTGTGCGACAATTTTTTCGAGGATTTTCGAGATAAACGGAAGGTGGGACACCGGCCGGTAGTTTACCATGAGGTCAGGATCGAGGTTAGGTCTTTTGAGCAAAGGATGAATAACCGCTTTTTTGAATGCTAGTGGAACAGTGCCAGAGGAAAGTGATAAGTTTATAATATTTAGCACTGATGGACCTAATAATACAAATAGCTCCTTAATAAGTTTCCCAGGAAATGGGTCAAGTAGACATGTTTGTTTTGTCCCATTGACACATCTTAACAATTCCTCTAGTGTTATTTCATCAAAGAGAGAGAAACTATTTTGGAGGGCGGTATCCTTCGTAGATACAGTCGTATCTGTGTTAATAGAACCCAGTTATAGCTGCGATGCATTGTCTTTAATCTCCTTTCTAATGAGTTCAATTTTCTTATTAAAGAAATTCATAAAATCATCTGCTGAGTGGGTGGAGCTATGTTTAAATAACTGTCATATTGAGTGTGGCAGATATACTGTCATTATGAGTAAAACCTATTTTTTGTATTTGTAAAACTACCAAAATAACTGAAAACTCACATGGATAAAATATTACAGGATTTTTTTAGACATAAAGCATGTTTCCATCATATTGAGTAAAAAAAAAACTAACTTGTGTCCATACAAACCTTACAAAATATTTTTTTTCCAGTAAAACTCACAAAAATACATTTCTCAAGTTATTATTAGCCATTTTGCATCTGTGGTTTAGAATTTGTGTTTAAATAACAGTCAGATTGAATGTGACAGTATACTGTCATAGTGAGTAAAACCTAATTTTTGTATTTGTAAATCTTAACAAAATACCTGATTCTAGTAAAACTCACATAGATTCAATATTACAGGCATTTTTAGACGGATTGCATGTTTGGTATTGGAGTTATGTTTATATAACTTTTACATTTATTATGACAGTTATACAAACATATTAAATAAAAAAAACTATTTTGTGTCTTATCAAACCTTACAAAATATTTTTTTTCCTGTAAAATTCACAAAGATACATTTCTCCAGGCATTATTAGCCATTTTGCATGTGTGGTTTAGGAGTTATGTTAACATAACTGTCATATTGAGGGTGGCAGTTATACTGTCATTATGAGTAAAACCTAATTTTTGTATTTATAAACCTTACCAAAATTTCCTGATTCTGGTAAAACTCACATAGATACAATATTACAGGCATTTTTAGACATAATGCATGTTTGGTTTTGGAGTTATGTTTATATAAATTTTTCCAGGCATTATTAGCTATTTATCATGTTTGGTTTAGGAGTTATGTTTAAATAACTGTCATATCAAATAATGCAGTTATACTGTCATTATGAGTAAAACCCAAGTTTTGTATTTGTAAACCTTACCAAAATACCTGATTCTGGTAAAACTCATATAGATTCAATATTACAGGCAGTTTAAGACGGATTGCACGTTTGGCTTAGGAGTTTGGTTTTGGAATGATGTTTATATTACTTTTATATTTAGTTTGACAGTCATACCATCATATTGAGTAAAAAAAAAAAAAAACTTTTGTCTTTACAAACCTTACAAAATATTTTTTTCTAGTAAAACTCACAAAGATACATTTCTACAGGCATTATTAGCTATTTAGCATGTTTGGTTTAGGAGTTATGTTTAAATAACTGTTATTTTGAATATGGCAGTTATACTGTCATTATGAGTAAAACCCAATTTTTGTATTTGTAAACCTTACCAAAATACCTGATTCTGGTAAAACTCACATAGATTCAATATTCCAGGCATTTTAAGACGTATTGCAAGTTTGGTTTTGGAGTTATGTTTATTTAACTTTCATATTTAGTATGACAGTTCTACTGTCATATTAAGTAAAAAAACTAACTTGTGACTTTACAAACCTTATAAATTGTTTTGTTTTTTTCCAGGAAAACTCACAAAGATACATTTCTCCAGGCATTATTAGCCATTTTGTATTTGTGGTTTAGGAGTTACAATATGTTTAAATAACTGTCAGATTGAATGTGACAGTATACTGTCATAGTGAGTAAAACCTAATTTTTGTATTTGTAAACCTTACCAAAATTACCTGATTCTGGTAAAAATCACATAGATACAATATTGCAGGCATTTTTAGACATAATGCATGTTTGGTTTTGGAGTTATTTTTATACAACTTTCATATTTAGTATGACAGTTTTACCATCATATTGAGTAAAAAAAAAAATAACTTGTGTCTTTATAAACCTTACAATTTTTTTTCCCCCAGTAAAACTCACAAAGATACATTTCTCCAGGCATAATTAGTCATTTATCATGTTTGGTTTAGGAGTTATGTTTAAATAACTGTCATATTGAGTGTGGCAGTTATACTGTCATTATGAGTAAAACATATGTTTTGTATTTGTAAACCTTACCAAAATACCTGATTCTGGTAAAACCCACATCGATACAATATTACAGGAATTTTTAGACATAAAGCATGTTTGGTTTTGGAGTAATGTTTATATAACTTTCATATTTAGTATGACAGTTATACCATCATATATTGAGTAAAAAAAAACTAATTTGTATATTGACAAACCTTACAAAACATTGTTTTTCGGGAAAATTCACAAATATACATTTCCCTAGGCATTAGTAGTCATTTTGCATTTGTGTTTTAGGAGTTATGTTTAATTAACTGTCATACTGAGTGTGGCAGTTATATTGTCACTATGAGTAAAACCTAATTTTTGTATTCGTAAACCTTACCAAAATACCTGATTCTGATAAAACTCACATATATTCAATATTAAAGGCATTTTTAGACGGATTGCATATTTGGTTTTGGAATTATGTTTATATAACTTTCATATATAGTATGACAGCTATACTGTTAAATTGTGTAAAAAAAAACAACTAACTTGTGTCTTTACAAACCTTACAAAATATTTTTTCCGGTAAAACTCACAAAGATACATTCTTCTAGGCATTATTAGCCATTTTGTCAGATTAATTGTGACAGTATACTGTCATTATGAGTAAAACTAATATTTTGTATTTGTAAACCTTACAAAAACAACTGATTCTAGTAAAACTAACATGGATACAAAATTATAAGCATTTTTAGACATAATGCATGTTTGGTGGCAGTCAATGTGTTAGTTATACTGTCATTATGAGTAAAACCTAATTTTTGTATTTGTCAACCTTAACCAAAATACCTGATTCTGGTAAAACTCACATAGATACAATATTACAGGCATTTTAAGACGTATTGCAAGTTTGGTTTTGGAGTTATGTTTATTTAACTTTCATATTTAGTATGACAGTTCTACTGTCATATTAAGTAAAAAAACTAACTTGTGACTTTACAAACCTTATAAATTGTTTTGTTTTTTTCCAGGAAAACTCACAAAGATACATTTCTCCAGGCATTATTAGCCATTTTGTATTTGTGGTTTAGGAGTTACAATATGTTTAAATAACTGTCAGATTGAATGTGACAGTATACTGTCATAGTGAGTAAAACCTAATTTTTGTATTTGTAAACCTTACCAAAATTACCTGATTCTGGTAAAAATCACATAGATACAATATTGCAGGCATTTTTAGACATAATGCATGTTTGGTTTTGGAGTTATTTTTATACAACTTTCATATTTAGTATGACAGTTTTACCATCATATTGAGTAAAAAAAAAAATAACTTGTGTCTTTATAAACCTTACAATTTTTTTTCCCCCAGTAAAACTCACAAAGATACATTTCTCCAGGCATAATTAGTCATTTATCATGTTTGGTTTAGGAGTTATGTTTAAATAACTGTCATATTGAGTGTGGCAGTTATACTGTCATTATGAGTAAAACATATGTTTTGTATTTGTAAACCTTACCAAAATACCTGATTCTGGTAAAACCCACATCGATACAATATTACAGGAATTTTTAGACATAAAGCATGTTTGGTTTTGGAGTAATGTTTATATAACTTTCATATTTAGTATGACAGTTATACCATCATATATTGAGTAAAAAAAAACTAATTTGTATATTTACAAACCTTACAAAACATTGTTTTCCAGTAAAATTCACAAATATACATTTCCCTAGGCATTAGTAGTCATTTTGCATTTGTGTTTTAGGAGTTATGTTTAATTAACTGTCATACTGAGTGTGGCAGTTATATTGTCACTATGAGTAAAACCTAATTTTTGTATTCGTAAACCTTACCAAAATACCTGATTCTGATAAAACTCACATATATTCAATATTACAGGCATTTTTAGACGGATTGCATATTTGGTTTTGGAATTATGTTTATATAACTTTCATATATAGTATGACAGCTATACTGTTAAATTGTGTAAAAAAAAACAACTAACTTGTGTCTTTATAAACCTTACAAATTATTTGTTTCCAGTAAAACTCACCATGATACATTTCTCCAGGCATTATTAGCCATTTATCATGTTTGGATTAGGAGTGATGTTTAAATAACTGTCATATCAAATGTTGCAGTTTTACTGTCATTATGAGTAAAACCCAAGTTATGTATTTGTAAACCTTACCAAAATACCTGATTCTGGTAAAACTCACATAGATTCAATATTACAGGCAGTTTAAGACAGATTGCAAGTTTGGTTTAGGAGTTTGGTTTTGGAATTATGTTGATATAACTTTCATATTTAGTTTGACAGTTATACCATCATATTGAGTAAAAAAAAACTAACTTTCGTCTTTACAAACCTCACAAAATATTTTTTTCTAGTAAAAATCACAAAGATACATTTCTCCAGGCATTATTAACCATTTTGCATGTGTGGTATAGGAGTTATGTTTACATAACTGTCATATTAAATGTGGCAGTTATACTGTCATTATGAGTAAAACCAAGTTTGTGTAAATGTAAACCTTACCAAAATACCTGATTATGGTAAAACTCACATAGATACAATACTAAAGGCATTTTTAGACATAATGCATGTTCGGTTTTGGAGTTATGTTTGTATACATTTCTCCAGGCATTAATAGCCATTTATCATATTTGGTTTAGGAGTTATGTTTAAATAACTGTCATATCAAATAATGCAGTTATACTGTCATTATGAGTAAAACCCAAGTTTACAAATGTAAACCTTACCAAAATACCTGATTCTGGTAAAACTCATATATATTCAATATTACAGGCAGTTTAAGACGGATTGCAAGTTTGGTTTAGGAATTATGTTTATATTACTTTTATATTTAGTTTGACAGTTATACCATCATATTGAGTAAAAAAAACAAAACTTTTTTCTTTACAAACCTTACAAAATATTTTTTTCTAGTAAAACTCACAAAGATACATTTCTCCAGGCATTTATAGCTATTTAGCATGTTTGGTTTAGGAGTTATGTTTAAATAACTGTTATTTTGAGTATGGCAGTTATACTGTCATTATTAGTAAAACCTAAATTTTGTATTTATAAACCTTACCAAAATACCTGATTCTGGTAAAACTCACATAGATACAATATTACAGGCATTTTTAGACATAATGCATGTTTGGTTTTGGAGTTATGTTCATATACATTTTTCCAGGCATTATTAGCCATTTATCATGTTTGGTTTAGGAGTTATGTTTAAATAACTGTCATATCAAATAATGCAGTTATACTGTCATTATGAGTAAAACCCAAGTTTTGGATTTGTAAACCTAACCAAAATACCTGATTCTGGTAAAACTCATATAGATTCAATAATACAGGCAGTTTAAGACGGATTGCAAGTTTGGTTTTGGAGTTATGTTTATTTAACTTTCATATATAGTATGACAGTTATACTGTCATATTAAGTAAAAAAAACTAATTTGTTTCTTTACAAACCTTATAAAAAAAAAAGTTTCCAGGAAAACTCACAAAGATACATTGTTCCAGGCATTATTAGCCATTTTGTAATTGTGGTTTAGGAGTTACAGTATGTTTAAATAACTGTCAGATTGAATTTGACAGTATACTGCAATTATGAGTAAAACCCAATTTTTGTATTTGTAAACCTTACCTAAATACCTGATTCTGGTAAAATTCACATAGATTCAATATTACAGGCAGTTTAAGACGGATTGCAAGTTTGGTTTTGGAGTTATGTTTATTTAACTTTCATATATAGTATGACAGTTATACTGTCATATTAAGTAAAAAAAAACTAATTTGTTTCTTTACAAACCTTATAAAAAAAAAAGTTTCCAGGAAAACTCACAAAGATACATTGTTCCAGGCCTTATTAGCCATTTTGTAATTGTGGTTTAGGAGTTACAGTATGTTTAAATAACTGTCAGATTGAATTTGACAGTATACTGCAATTATGAGTAAAACCCAATTTTTGTATTTGTAAACCTTACCTAAATACCTGATTCTGGTAAAATTCACATAGATTCAATATTACAGGCATTTTTAGACGTATTGCAAGTTTGGTTTTGGAGTTATGTTTATTTAACTTTCATATTTAGTATGACAGTTATACTGTCATATTAAGTACAAAAAAATAACTTGTGTCTTTACAAACCTTATAAAAAAAATGTTTTTCCAGGAAAACTCACAAAGATACATTTCTCCAGGCATTATTAGCCATTTTGTATTTGTGGTTTAGGAGTTGTGTTTAAATAACTGTCAGATTGAATGTGACAATATACTGTCATTATGAGTAAAACCTAATTTTTGTATTTGTAAACCTTACCAAAAATACCTGATTCTGGTAAAAATCACATAGATACAATATTGCAGGCATTTTTAGACATAATTCATGTTTGGTTTTGGAGTTATGTTTATACAACTTTCATATTTAGTATGACAGTTATACCATCATATTGAGTAAAAAAAAAAAAAAAACTTGTGTCTTTATTAATCTTACAGGTTTTTTTTTTCTCCCAAAACTCACAAAGATACATTTCTCCAGGCATAATTAGCCATTTATCATGTTTGGTTTAGGAGTTATGTTTAAATAACTGTCATTTTGAGTGGGGGAGTTATTGTATTGTGTGTCATTATAAATAAAAACCTATTTTTTGTATTTGTAAACCTTACCAAAATACCTGATTCTGGTAAAACCCACATCGATACAATATTACAGGAATTTTTAGACATAAAGCATGTTTGGTTTTGGAGCTATGTTTATATAACTTTCATATTTAGTATGAAAGTTATACCATCATATTGAGTAAAAAACAAAAAATAATTTGTATCTTTACAAACCTTACAAATATTGTCTTCCAGTAAAATTCACAAATATACCTTTCTCTAGGCATTATTAGTCATTTTGCATTTGTGTTTTAAGAGTTATGTTTAATTAACTGTCTTATTGAGTGTGGCAGTTATACTGTCACTATGAGTAAAACCTAATTTTTGTTTTTGTAAACCTTACCAAAATACCTGATTCTGATAAAACTCACATTTTGTATATTTGGTTTTGGAGTTGTGTTTATATAACTTTCATATATAGTATGACAGCTATACTGTAAAATTGTGTAAAAAAAAAAAAAAAAAAACTCGTGTCTTTACAAACCTTACAAAATATTATTTCCAGTAAAACTCACAAAGATACATTCCTCAAGGCATTATTAGCCAAATTGTCAGATTGATTGTGACAGTATACTGTCATTATGAGTAAAACTAATATTTTGTATTTGTAAACCTTACAAAAACAACTGATTCTAGTAAAACTCACATGGATACAAAATTATAGGCATTTTTAGACATCATGCATGTTTGGTGGCGGTCAATGTGGCAGTTATACTGTCATTATGAGTAAAACCTAATTTTTGTATTTTTCAACCTTAACAAAATACCTGATTCTGGTAAAACTCACATAGATACAATACTAAAAGCATTTTTAGACATAATGCATGTTTGGTTTTGGAGTTATGTTTGTATACATTTCTCCAGGCATTAATAGCCATTTAGCATGTTTGCTTCAGGAGTTATGTTTAAATAACTGTTATTTTGAATATGGCAGTTATTCTGTCATTATGAGTAAAACCTAAATGTTGTATTTATAAACCTTACCAAAATACCTTATTCTGGTAAAACTCACATCGATACAATATTACAGGCATTTTTACACATAATGCATGTTTGGTTTTGGAGTTATGTTTATATACATTTTTCCAGGCATTATTAGCCATTTATCATGTTTGGTTTAGGAGTTATGTTTAAATAACTGTCATATCAAATAATGCAGTTATACTGTCATTATGAGTAAAACCCAAGTTTTGTATTTGTAAACCTTACCAAAATACCTGATTCTGGTAAAACACATATAGATTCAATATTACAGGCAGTTTAAGACGGATTGCAAGTTTGGTTTAGGAGTTTAGTTTTGGAATTATGTTTATATTACTTTTATAATTAGTTTGACAGTTATACCATCATATTGAGTAAAAAAAAAAAAAAACTTGTCTTTACAAACCTTACAAAATATTTTTTCTAGTAAAATTCACAAAGATACATTTCTCCAGGCATTATTAGCCATTTAGCATGTTTGGTTCAGGAGTTATGTTTAAATAACTGTTATTTCGAATATGGCAGTTAATGTCATTATGAGTAAAACCCAATTTTTGTATTTGTAAACCTTACCAAAATACCTGATTCTGGTAAAACTCACATAGATTCAATATAACAGGCATTTTTAGACGTATTGCAAGTTTGGTTTTGGAGTTATGTTTATTTAACTTTCATATTCAGTATGACAGTTAATCTGTCATATTAAGTAAAAAAACTAATTTGTTTCTTTACAAACCTTATAAAAAAAAAAAAATTCCAGGAAAACTCAAAAAGATAAATTTTTCCAGGCATTATTAGCCATTTTGTAATTGTGGTTTAGGAGTTACAGTATGTTTAAATAACTGTCAGATTGAATGTGACAGTATACTGTCATAGTGAGTAAAACCTAATTTTTGTATTTGTAAACCTTACCAAAAATACCTGATTCTGGTAAAAATCACATAGATACAATATTGCAGGCATTTTTAGACATAATGCATGTTTGGTTTTGGAGTTATGTTTATACAACTTTTATATTTAGTATGACAGTTATACCATCATATTGAGTAAAGAAAAAAAAAACTTGTGTCTTTATAAACCTTACAAAAAATGTTTTCCCAGTAAAACTCACAAAGATACATTTCTCCAGGCATATTTAGCCATTTATCATGTTTGGTTTAGGAGTTATGTTTAAACAACTGTCGTATTGAGTGTGGCAGTTATAATGTCATTATGAGTAAAACTTATTTTTTGTATTTGTAAACCTTACCAAAATACCTGATTCTGGTTAAACCCACATCGATACAATATTACAGGAATTTTTAGACATAAAGCATGTTTGGTTTTGGAGTTATGTTTATATAACTTTCATATTTAGTATGAAAGTTATACCATCATATTGAGTAAAAAACAAAAAATAATTTGTATCTTTACAAACCTTACAAAATATTGTTTTCCAGTAAAATTCACAAATATACCTTTCTCTAGGCATTATTAGTCATTTTGCATTTGTGTTTTAGGAGTTATGTTTAATTAACTGTCAGATTGAGTGTGACAGTTATACTTAATGCATGTTTGGTTTTGGAGTTATGTTTATGTAACTTTTACATTTATTATGACAGTTATACAAACATATTGAATAAAAAAACCTAACTTGTGTCTTTACAAACCTTACAAAAATTTTTTTTTTCCCTGTTAAACTCACAAATATACCTTTCTCCAGGCAGTATTAGCCATTTAGCATGTTTAAATTAGGAGTTATGTTTAAATAACTGTAATTTTGAATGTGGCAGTTATACTGTCATTATGAGTAAAACCTACTTTTTGTATTTGTAAACCTTACCAAAATACCTGATTTTGGTCAAACTCACATAGATTTAATATTACAGGCATTTTTAAATATAATGCATGTTTGGTTTTGGAGTTATGTTTATATAACTGTCATTTTGAAGTGGTAGTTATACTGTCATTATGAGTAAAGAAACTAACTTCTGTCTTTACAAACCTTACAAAATGTTTTTTTTTCCAGTTAAACTCACAAAGATACATTTCCCCAGGCATTATTAGCCATTTAACATGTTTTGCTTAGGAGTAATGTTTAAATAAGTGTCATATTGAGTGTGGCAGTTATACTGTCATTATGAGTAAAACCTATTTTTTGTATTTGTAAACCTTACCAAAATACCTGATTCTTGTAAAACCCACATCGATACAATATTACAGGAATTATTAGACATAAAGTATGTATGGTTTTGGAGTTATGTTTATATAACTTTCATATTTAGTATGACAGTTATACCATCATATTAAGTAAATAAAATTAATTTGTGTCTTTAAAAACCTTACAAAATATTGTTTTCCTGTAAAATTCACAAATATACATTTCTCTAGTCATTTTTAGTCATTTTGCATTTGTGTTTTAGTAGTTATGTTTAAATAACTGACATATTGAGTGTGGCAGTTATTCTGTCACTATGAGTTATTTGTAAACCTTACCAAAATACCTGATTCTGATAAAACTTACATATAATAAATATTATAGACATTTTTAGACGGATTGCATGTTTGGTTTTGGAGTTATGTTTATAAAACTTTCATATATAGTATGACAGCTATACTGTAAAATTAAGTTAAAAAAAACTAGCGTGTGTCTTTACAAACCTTACAAAATATTTGTTCCAGTAAAATTCACAAAGATTCATTCCTCCAGGCATTATTAGCCATTTTGTCAGATTGATTGTGACAGTATACTCTCATTATGAGTAAAACTAATATTTTGTATTTGTAAACCTTACAAAAACAACTAATTCTAGTAAAACTCACGTACATAAAAAATTATAGGAATTTTTAGACATAATGCATGTTTGGTTTTGGAGTTATGTTTAAATAAATGTCATATTGAATGTGGCAGTATACTGTCATTATGACAGTATACTGTTGACAAAGTTGTATTTGTCACCTTTACCAAAATACCTGATTCTGGTAAAACTAAAAAATATACAATATTACAGGCATTTTTAAACATCATGCATTTTGGTTTTGGAGTTATGTTTATATAACTTTCATATTTAGTATGACAAATCATATTAAAAAAAAAATAATAATTTGTGTCTTTATAAACCTTACACATTATTTTTTTCCAGTAAAACTCACAAAGATACATTTCTCCAGGCATTATTAGTCATTTATCATGTTTGGTTTAGGAGTCATGTCATACCTGTCATATCAAATGTTGCAGTTATACTGTCATTATGAGTAAAACCCAAGTTTTGTATTCATAAACCTTACCAAAAAACCTGATTCTGGCAAAACTCACATAGATTCAATACAACAGGCAGTTTAAGACAGACTGCAAGTTTGGTTTAGGAGTTTGGTTTTGGAATTATGTTTATCTAACTTTCATATTTAGAATGACAGAAATACCATCATATTGAGTAAAAAAAACAACTAACTTTTGTCTTTACAAACCTTACAAAATATTTTTTTTCTAGTAAAAGTCACAAAGATTCATTTCTCCAGACATTATTAGCCATTTAGCATATTTGGTTTAGGAGTTATGTTTAAATAACTGTTATTTTGAATATGGCAGTTATACTGTCATTATGAGTAAAACCCAATTTTTGTATTTGTAAACCTTACCAAAATAACCGATTCTGGTAAAACTCACATATATTCAATATTACAGGCATTTTTAGACAGATTGCAAGTTTGGTTTTGGTGTTATATCTATTCAACTTTCATATTTAGTATGACAGTTATACTGTCATATTGGGGTAAAAAAAAAGCTAACTTGTGTCTTTACAAACCTTACAAACTATTTTTTTCCTGTAAAACTTACAAAGATACATTTCTCCAGGCAGTATTTGACATTTTGCTTGCATGGTTTAGGAGTTATGTTTAAATAACAGTCAGATTGAATGTGACAGTATAATGTCATAGTAGTTTTTTACTCAATATGCCAGTAATGTTCTTAAAATCCTGAGATAATGCGAAAAAAGCAATAAAAATGTTTTTCAACATAATTATAATGCCTGAAGACATGTATCTTTGTTAATTTTACTAGAAAATGTATCTTTTGTAAGTTTTGCAACGACGCAAGTTAGTTTTTTTAATTCAATATAACAGTATAACTGTCAAACTAAATGTAAAAGTTATTTAAACATAACTCCAAAACTGAACATGCATTATGTCTAAAAATGCCTAAAATATTGTATCTATGTGAATTTTACAAATACAAAAATTGGGTTTTTCTCATAATGACAGTATAACTGCTATATTCAATTTTAATCACACATGCAAATAGGTTAATAAAGCCTAAAACAATGCATCCTTGTGAGTTTTACTCGAAACATTTGCTATTTTTAGGCTTGCAAACACAAAAAGTAGTTTTTTACTCATTATGACAGTAATGTTCTTCAAATCCTGAGATAATGCGAAATAAGCAATAAAAATGTTTTTCATCATAATTCCTACACCAAACATGCAACATGTCTAATAATGCATGGATACATGTATCTTTGTTAGTTATACTAGAAAAATTATCTTTTGTAAGTTTTACAAAGACTCAAGTTAGTTTTTTTAATCCAATATGACAGTATAACTGTCATACCAAATATGAAAGTTATATAAACATAACTCCAAAACTGAACATGCATTATGTCTAAAAATGCCTAAAATATTGTATCTATGTGAGTTTTACAAGAATCAGTTGTTTTGGTAAGGTGTACAATTACATAAATTAGGGGTTTACTCATAATGACTTTTAACTGCTACATTCAATTTGACTGTTATTTAAACATAACTCCCTAACCACACATGCAAAATAGGTTAATAAAGCCTAAAACAATGCATCCTTGTGAGTTTTACTCGAAACATATGCTATTTTAGGCTTGCAAACACAAAAAGTAGTTTTTTACTCATTTTGACAGTAATGTTCTTAAAATCCTGAGATAATGCAAAATAAGCAATAAAAATGTTTTTCAACATAATTCCTACACCAAACATGCAACATGTCTAATAATGCCTGATGACATGCATCTTTGTTAGTTTTACTAGAAAAATTATCTTTTGTAAGTTTTGCAAAGAGGCAAGTAAGTTTTTTTAATTCAATATGACAGTATATTTGTCATACCAAATATGAAAGTTATATAAACATAACTCCAAAACTGAACATGCATTATGTCTAAAAATGCCTAAAATATTGTATCTATGTGAGTTTTACAAGAATCAGTTATTTTGGTAAGGTGTACAATTACATAAATTAGGGGTTTACTCATAATGACAGTTAACTGCTACATTCAATTTGACTGTTATTTAAACATAACTCCCTAACCACACATGCAAAATAGGTTAATAAAGCCTAAAACAATGCATCCTTGTGAGTTTTACTCGAAACATTTGCTATTTTAAGGCTTGCAAACACAAAAAGTAGTTTTTTACTCATTATGACAGTAATGTTCTACAAATCCTGAGATAATGCGAAATAAGCAATAAAAATGTTTTTCATCATAATTCCTACACCAAACATGCAACATGTCTAATAATGCATGGATACATGTATCTTTGTTAGTTATACTAGAAAATTATCTTTTGTAAGTTTTACAAAGACTTAAGTTAGTTTTTTTAATCCAATATGACAGTATAACTGTCATACCAAATATGAAAGTTATATAAACATAACTCCAAAACTGAACATGCATTATGTCTAAAAATGCCTAAAATATTGTATCTATGTGAGTTTTACAAGAATCAGTTATTTTGGTAAGGTGTACGATTACATAAATTAGGGGTTTATTCATAATGACAGTTAACTGCTACATTCAATTTGACTGTTATTTAAACATAACTCCCTAACCACACATGCAAAATAGGTTAATAAAGCCTAAAACAATGCATCCTTGTGAGTTTTACTCGAAACATATGCTATTTTAAGGCTTGCAAACACAAAAAGTAGTTTTTTACTCATTTTGACAGTAATGTTCTTAAAATCCTGAGATAATGCAAAATAAGCAATAAAAATGTTTTTCAACATAATTCCTACACCAAACATGCAACATGTCTAATAATTTCTGAAGACGTGTATCTTTGTTAGTTTTACTAGAAAAATTATCTTTTGTAAGTTTGCAAGTTAGTTTTTTTAATTCAATATGACAGTCTAACTGTCATACCAAATATGAAAGTTATATAATTGGGACGGCGTGGCGCAGTGGAAGAATGGCCGTGCGCGACCCGAGGGTCCCTCGTTCAATCCCCACCTAGTACCAACCTCGTCATGTCCGTTGTGTTCTGAGCAAGACACTTCACCCTTGCTCCTGATGGGTGCTGGTTAGCGCCTTGCATGGCAGCTCCCTCCATCAGTGTGTGAATGTGTGTGTGAATAGGTAAATATGGAAGTAGTGTCAAAGCGCTTTGAGTACCTTGAAGGCAGAAAAGCGCTATACAAGTACAACCCATTTATCATTATTTATTTATAAACATAACTCCAAAACTGAACATTATGTCTAAAATTGCCTGTAATATTGTATCTATGTGAGTTTCACCAGAATCAGGTAATTTGGTAAGGTTTACAAATACAAAAATTGTTTTTTTTCATAATGACAGTATAACTGCTACATTCAATTTGACTGTTATTTAAACATAACTTCCTAATCACACATGCAAATAGGTTAATAAAGCCTAAAACAATGCATCCTTGTGAGTTTTACTCGAAACATATGCTATTTTAAGGCTTGCAAACACAAAAAGTAGTTTTTTACTCATTTTGACAGTAATGTTCTTTAAAACCTGAGGTAATGCGAAATAAGCAATAAAAATGTTTTTCAGCATAATTCCTACACCAAACATGCAACATGTCTGATAATGCGTGAAGATATGTATCTTTGTTAGTTTTACTAGAAAAATTATATTTTGTAAGTTTTGCAAAGAGGCAAGTTAGTTTTTTTAATTCAATATGACAGTATAACTGTCATACCAAATATGAAAGTTATATAAACATAACTCCAAAATTGAACATGCATTATGTCTAAAAATGCCTAAAATATTGTATCTATGTGAGTTTTACCAGAATCAGGTAATTTGGTAAGGTTTACAAATACAAAAATTGTTTTTTTTTCATAATGACAGTATAACTGCTACATTCAATTTGACTGTTATTTAAACATAACTTCCTAATCACACATGCAAATAGGTTAATAAAGCCTAAAACAATGCATCCTTGTGAGTTTTACTCGAAACAGTTGCTATTTTTAGGCTTGCAAACACAAAAAGTAGTTTTTTACTCATTATGACAGTAATGTTCTTCAAATCCTGAGATAATGCAAAATAAGCAATAAAAATGTTTTTCATCATAATTCCTACACCAAACATGCAACATGTCTAATAATGCATGGATACATGTATCTTTGTTAGTTATACTAGAAAAATTATCTTTTGTAAGTTTTACAAAGACTCAAGTTAGTTTTTTTAATCCAATATGACAGTATAACTGTCATACCAAATATGAAAGTTATATAAACATAACTCCAAAACTGAACATGCATTATGTCTAAAAATGCCTAAAATATTGTATCTATGTGAGTTTTACAAGAATCAGTTGTTTTGGTAAGGTGTACAATTACATAAATTAGGGGTTTACTCATAATGACTTTTAACTGCTACATTCAATTTGACTGTTATTTAAACATAACTCCCTAACCACACATGCAAAATAGGTTAATAAAGCCTAAAACAATGCATCCTTGTGAGTTTTACTCGAAACATATGCTATTTTAGGCTTGCAAACACAAAAAGTAGTTTTTTAATCATTTGACAGTAATGTTCTTAAAATCCTGAGATAATGCAAAATAAGCAATAAAAATGTTTTTCAACATAATTCCTACACCAAACATGCAACATGTCTAATAATGCCTGATGACATGCATCTGTTAGTTTTACTAGAAAAATTATATTTTGTAAGTTTTGCAAAGAGTCAAATAAGTTTTTTAAATTCAATATAACAGTATAAATGTCATACCAAATATGAAAGTTATATAAATATAACTCCAAAATTGAACATGCATTATGTCTAAAAATTCCTAAAATATTGTATCTATGTGAGTTTTACCAGAATCAGGTAATTTGGTAAGGTTTACAAATACAAAAATTGTTTTTTTTTCATAATGACAGTATAACTGCTACATTCAATTTGACTGTTATTCAAACATAACTTCCTAATCACACATGCAAATAGGTTAATAAAGCCTAAAACAATGCATCCTTGTGAGTTTTACTCGAAACATTTGCTAATTTAAGGCTTGCAAACACAAAAAGTAGTTTTTTACTCATTATGACAGTAAAGTTCTTAAAATCCTGAGATAATGAGAAATAAGCAATAAAAATGTTTTTCAACATAATTCCTACACCAAACATGCAACATGTCTAATAATGCCTGAAGACATGTATCTTTGTTAGTTTTACTAGAAAAAATATCTTTTGTAAGTTTTGCAAAGAGGCAAGTTAGTTTTTTTAATGCAATATGACAGTATAACTGTCATACCAAATATGAAAGTTATATAAACATAACTCCAAACCTAAACATGCATTATGTCTAAAATTGCCTGTAATATTGTATGTATGTGAGTTTCACCAGAATCAGGTAATTTTGTAAGGTTTACAAAAACAATTTTTTTTTTTTTCATAATGACAGTATAACTGCTACATTCAATTTGACTGTTATTTAAACATAACTTCCTAATTACACATGCAAATAGGTTAATAAAGCCTAAAACAATGCACCCTTGTGAGTTTTACTCGAAACATATGCTATTTTAAGGCTTGCAAACACAAAAAAGTAGTTTTTTACTCATTATGACAGTAATGTTCTTAAAATCCTGAGATAATGCGAAATAAGCAATAAAAATGTTTTTCAACATAATTCCTACACCAAACATGCAACATGTCTGATAATGCGTGAAGATATGTATCTTTGTTAGTTTTACTAGAAAAATTACATTTTGTAAGTTTTGCAAAGAGGCAAGTTAGTTTTTTTAATTCAATATGACAGTACAACTGTCATACCAAATATGAAATATGTATAAACATAACTCCAAAATTGAACATGCATTATGTCTAAAAATGCCTAAAATATTGTATCTATGTGAGTTTTACCAGAATCAGGTAATTTGGTAAGGTTTACAAATACAAAAATTGTTTTTTTTTCATAATGACAGTATAACTGCTACATTCAATTTGACTGTTATTTAAACATAACTTCCTAATCACACATGCAAATAGGTTAATAAAGCCTAAAACAATGCATCCTTGTGAGTTTTACTCGAAACATTTGCTATTTTAAGGCTTGCAAACACAAAAAGTAGTTTTTTACTCATTATGACAGTAAAGTTCTTAAAATCCTGAGATAATGAGAAATAAGCAATAAAAATGTTTTTCAACATAATTCCTACACCAAACATGCAACATGTCTAATAATGCCTGAAGACATGTATCTTTGTTAGTTTTACTAGAAAAAATATATTTTGTAAGTTTTGCAAAGAGGCAAGTTAGTTTTTTTAATGCAATATGACAGTATAACTGTCATACCAAATATGAAAGTTATATAAACATAACTCCAAAACTAAACATGCATTATGTCTAAAAATGCCTAAAATATTGTATCTCTGAGAGTTTTAAAAGAATCAGTTAATTTGGTAAGGTGTACAATTACATAAATTAGGGGTTTACTCATAATGACAGTTAACTGCTACATTCAATTTGACTGTTATTTAAGCTTAACTCCCTAACCACACATGCAAATAGGTTAAAAAAGCCTGAAACAATGCATCCTTGTGAGTTTTACTCGAAACATATGCTATTTTAAGGCTTGCAAACACAAAAAGTAGTTTTTTACTCATTATGACAGTAATAAATGGCTAATTATGCCTGGAGAAATGTATCTTTGTGAGTTTTACTGGGAAAATATTTTTTTGTAAGGTTTGTGAAGACACAAGTTATTTTTTTTTTTACTCAATATGATAGTATAACTGTCATACTAAATATAAAAGTTGTATAAACATAACTCCAAAACCAAACATGCATTATGTCTAAAAATGCCTGCAATATTGTATCTATGTGATTTTTACCAGAATCGGGTATTTTTGGTAAGGTTTACAAATACAAAAATTAGGTTTTACTCACTATGACAGTATACTGTCACATTCAATCTGACAGTTATTTAAACATACTGTAACTCCTAAACCACAATTACAAAATGGCTAATAATGCCAGGAAAAATGTATCTTTGTGAGTTTTCCTGGAAAACGTTTTTTTTATAAGGTTTGTAAAGAAACAAGTTAGTTTTTTTACTTAATATGACAGTATAACTGTCATACTAAATATGAAAGTTAAATAAACATTACTCCAAAACCAAACTTGCAATACGTCTAAAAATGCCTGTAATATTGAATCTATGTGAGTTTGACCAGAATCAGGTATTTTTTTGTAAGGTTTACAAATACAAAAATTGGGTTTTACTCATAATGACAGTATAACTGCCATATTCAAAATAACAGTTATTTAAACATAACTCCTAAACCAAACATGCTAAATGGCTAATAATGCCTGGAGAAATGTATCTTTGCGAGTTTTACTAGAAACAAATATTTTTAAGGTTTGTAAAGAAATGTTTTTTTTTTTTTTTTACTCAATACGATGGTATAACTGTCTCTCTGAGCTGCCACCTTAACGTGGTAGAGGAGTTTGCGTGTCCCAATGATCCTAGGAGCTATGTTGTCCCTGGTAGGGTCTCCCAAGACAAACTGGTCCTATGAGGGATCAGACAAAGAGCAGCTCGAAGACTTCCATGAATAATAAAAAACAAGGACCCAGATTTCCCTCGCCCGGACGCGGGTCACCGGGACCCCCTCTGGAGCCAGGCCCGGAGGTGGGGCACGATGGCGAGCGCCTGACATGGGGCCCGGCCGGGCACAGCCCGAAGAGGCAACGTGGGTCCCCCCTCCAATGGGCTCACCATCCATAGCAGGGGTCATAGAGGTCGGGTGCGATGTGAGCTGGGCGGCAGCCGAAGGCTGGGCACTTGGCGGTCCGATCCTCGGCTACAGAAGCTAGCTCTTGGGACGTGGAACGTCACCTCGCTGGGGGGGAAGGAGCCTGAGCTAGTGCGGGAAGTGGAGAAGTTCCGGTTAGATATAGTCGGACTCACTTCGACGCACAGCAAGAGCTCTGGAACCAGTTCTCTCGAGAGGGGCTGGACTCTCTTCCACTCTGGTGTTGCCGGCAGTGAAAGGCGACGGGCTGGGGTGGCAATTCTTGTTTCCCCCCGGCTCAGAGCCTGTACGTTGGAGTTCAACCCGGTGGACGAGAGGGTAGCTTCCCTCCGCCTTCGGGTGGGGGAACGGGTCCTGACTGTGGTTTGCGCTTACGCGCCAAACCGCAGCTCAAAGTACCCACCCTTTTTGGATTCACTCGAGGGAGTACTTGAGAGTGCTCCCCCGGGTGATTCCCTCATGCTACTGGGGGACTTCAATGCTCATGTTGGCAACGACAGTGAAACCTGGAGAGGCGTGATTGGGAAGAATGGCTGCCCGGATCTGAACCCGAGCGGTGTTTTGTTATTGGACTTTTGTGCCCAACACAGATTGTCCATAACGAACACCATGTTCAAACATAAGGGTGTCCATATGTGCACTTGGCACCAGGACACCCTAGGCCGCAGTTCCATGATCGACTTTGTAGTTGTGTCATCGGATTTGCGGCCTCATGTTTTGGACACTCGGGTGAAGAGAGGGGCGGAGCTTTCTACCGATCACCACCTGTTGGTGAGTTGGCTGCGATGGTGGGGGAGGATGCCGGACAGACCTGGCAGGCCCAAACGCATTGTGAGGGTTTGCTGGGAACGTCTGGCAGAGTCTCCTGTCAGAGAGAGTTTCAATTCCCACCTCCGGAAGAACTTTGAACATGTCACGAGGGAGGTGCTGGACATTGAGTCCGAATGGACCATGTTCCGCGCCTCTATTGTCGAGGCGGCTGATTGGAGCTGTGGCCGCAAGGTAGTTGGTGCTTGTCGTGGCGGTAATCCTAGAACCCGTTGGTGGACACCGGCGGTGAGGGATGCCGTCAAGCTGAAGAAGGAGTCCAATCGGGTTCTTTTGGCTCATAGGACTCCTGAGGCAGCGGACAGGTACCGACAGGCCAAGCGATGTGCGGCTTCAGCGGTCGCAGAGGCAAAAACTCGGACATGGGAGGAGTTCGGGGAAGCCCTGGAAAATGACTTCCGGACGGCTTCGAAGCAATTCTGGACCACCATCCGCCGCCTCAGGAAGGGGAAGCAGTGCACTATCAACACCGTGTATGGCGAGGATGGTGTTCTGCTGACCTCGACTGCGGACTGTGGATCGGTGGAGGGAATACTTCGAAGACCTCCTCAATCCCACCAACACGTCTTCTTATGAGTAAGCAGTGCCTGGGGAGTCTGTGGTGGGCTCTCCTATTTCTGGGGCTGAGGTTGCTGAGGTAGTTAAAAAGCTCCTCGGTGGCAAGGCCCCAGGGCTAGATGAGATCCGCCCGGAGTTCCTTAAGGCTCTGGATGCTGTGGGGCTGTCTTGGTTGACAAGACTCTGCAACATCGCGTGGACATCGGGGGCAGTACCTCTGGATTGGCAGACCGGGGTGGTGGTTCCTCTCTTTAAGAAGGGGAACCGGAGGGTGTGCTCTAACTATCGTGGGATCACACTCCTCAGCCTTCCCGGTAAGGTCTATTCAGGTGTACTGGAGAGGAGGCTACGCCGGATAGTCGAACCTCGGATTCAGGAGGAACAGTGTGGTTTTCGTCCTGGTCGTGGAACTGTGGACCAGCTCTATACTCTCGGCAGGGTCCTTGAGGGTACATGGGAGTTTGCCCAACCAGTCTACATGTGTTTTGTGGACTTGGAGAAGGCATTCGACCGTGTCCCTCGGGAAGTCCTGTGGGGAGTGCTCAGAGAGTATGGGGTATCGGACTGTCTGATTGTGGCAGTCCGCTCTCTGTATGCTCAGTGCCAGAGCTTGGTCCGCATTGCCGGCAGTAAGTCGGACACGTTTCCAGTGAGGGTTGGACTCCGCCAAGGCTGCCCTTTGTCACCGATTCTGTTCATAACTTTTATGGACAGAATTTATAGGCGCAGTCAAGGCGTTGAGGGGATCTGGTTTGGTGGCTGCAGGATTAGGTCTCTGCTTTATGCAGATGATGTGGTCCTGTTGGCTTCATCTGGCCAGGATCTTCAGCTCTCACTGGATCGGTTCGCAGCCGAGTGTGAAGCGACTGGGATGGACCATGGACTCGGACCTCCAAGTCCCAGTGCATGGTTCTCGCTAACCCGGTCATGAGCTTTGGGTTATGACCGAAAGGACAAGATCACGGGTACAAGCGGCCGAAATGATTTTCCTCCGCCGGGTGGCGGGGCTCTCCCTTAGAGATAGGGTGTGAGAAGCTCTGCCATCCGGGGAGAGCTCAAAGTAAAGCCGCTGCTCCTCCACATCGAGAGGAGCCAGATGAGGTTGTTCGGGCATCTGGTCAGGATGCCACCCGAACGCCTCCCTAGGGAGGTGTTTAGGGCACGTCCGACCGGTAGGAGGCCACGGGGAAGACCCAGGACACGTTGGGAAGACTATGTCTCCCGGCTGGCCTGGGAACGCCTCGGGGTCCCACAGGAAGAGCTGGACGAAGTGGCTGGGGAGAGGGAAGTCTGGGCTTCCCTGCTTAGGCTGCTGCCCCCGCGACCCGACCTCGGATAAGCGGAAGAAGATGGATGGATGGATGGATAAATATAAAAGTAATATAAACATCATTCCAAAACCAAACTCCTAAACCAAACTTGCAATCCGTCTTAAACTGCCTGTAATATTGAATCTATATGAGTTTTACCAGAATCAGGTATTTTGGTAAGGTTTACAAATACAAAACTTGGGTTTTACTCATAATGACAGTATAACTGCATTATTTGATATGACAGTTATTTAAACATAACTCCTAAACCAAACATGATAAATAGCTAATAATGCCTGGAAAAATGTATATAAACATAACTCCAAAACCAAACATGCATTATGTCTAAAAATGCCTGTAATATTGTATCTATGTGAGTTTTACCAGAATCAGGAATTTTGGTAAGGTTTATAAATACAAAAATTAGGTTTTACTCATAATGACAGTATAACTGCCACCCTCAATATGACGGTTATGTAACATAACTCCTAAACCACAAATGCAAAATGGCTAATAATGCCTGGAGAAATGTATCTTTGTGAGTTTTACAGGAAAAAAAATATTTTGTAAGGTTTGATAAGACACAAAATAGTTTTTTTTTATTCAATATGTTTGTATAACTGTCATAATAAATGTAAAAGTTATATAAACATAACTCCAATACCAAACATGCAATCCGTCTAAAAATGCCTGTTATATTGAATCTATGTGAGTTTTACTAGAATCAGGTATTTTGTTAAGGTTTACAAATACAAAAATTAGGTTTTACTCACTATGACAGTATACTGTCACATTCAATCTGACAATCTTATTTAAACACAAATTCTAAACCACGGATGCAAAGTGGCTAATAATAACTGGAGAAATGTATTTTTGTGAGTTTTACTGGAAAAAAAATATTTTGTAAAGTTTGTATAGACACAAGTTAGTTTTTTTTACTCAATATGATGGAAACATGCTTTATGTCTAAAAAAAATCCTGTAATATTTTATCCATGTGAGTTTTATCAGAGTAAGTTATTTTGGTAATTTTACAAATACAAAAAATAGGTTTTACTCATAATGACAGTGCCACACGCAATATGACAGTTATTTAAACATAACTCTAAACCAAACATGGTTAATGGCTAATCATGCCTGGAGAAATGTATCTTTGTGAGTTTTACTGGAAAACATTTTTTTTTAAGGTTTATAAAGACACCAGTTAGTTTTTTTTACTCAATATGACAGTATAACTCTAATACTAAATGTAAAACATATATAAACATAACTCCAAAACAGAACATGCATTATGTTTAAAAATGCCTGTAATTTTGTATCCATGCGAGTTTTACGAAAATCAATTGTTGTAGTAAGGTTTGCAATTACAAAATATTGGTTTTACTCACCATGATAGTATACTGTCACATTCAATTTGACAGTTATTTAAACATAACTACCAAACCACACATGCAAAATGGCTATAATGCCTGGAGAAATGTATCTTTGTGAGATTACTGGAAAAACATATTTTGTAAGGTTTGTAAAGAACCAATTTAGTTTTTTTTACTTAATATGATGAGGTGGCGACATTTCCAGGGTGTACCCCGCCTTCCGCTCGATTGTAGCTGACATAGGCTCCCGAAGGGAATAAGCGGTAGAAAATGGATGGATGGATGGACATCCATTAAAAAATGCCTGTAATATTGTATCACTCCTCTCTGAGCTGCCACCTTAACGTGGTAGAGGAGTTTGCGTGTCCCAATGATCCTAGGAGCTATGTTGTCCGGGGGCTTTATGCCCCCTGGTAGGGTCTCCCAAGACAAACTGGTCCTAGGTGAGGGATCAGACAAAGAGCAGCTCGAAGACCTCCATGAAATATAAAAAACAAGGACCCAGATTTCCCTCGCCCGGACGCGGGTCACCGGGGCCCCCCTCTGGAGCCAGGCCCGGAGGTGGGGCACGATGGCGAGCACCTGGTGGCCGGGCCTGCCCCCATGGGGCCCGGCCGGGCACAGCCCGAAGAGGCAACGTGGGTCCCCCCTCCAATGGGCTCACCACCCATAGCAGGGGTCATGGAGGTCGGGTGCAATGTGAGCTGGGCGGCAGCCGAAGGCAGGGCACTTGGCGGTCCGATCCTCGGCTACAGAAGCTAGCTCTTGGGACGTGGAACGTCACCTCGCTGGGGGGGAAGGAGCCTGAGCTAGTGCGCGAGGTGGAGAAGTTCCGGCTAGATATAGTCGGACTCACTTCGAATGGTTTGGTGGCTGCAGGATTAGGTCTCTGCTTTTTGCAGATGATGTGGTCCTGATGGCTTCATCTGGCCAGGATCTTCAGCTCTCACTGGATCGGTTCGCAGCCGAGTGTGAAGCGACTGGGATGGACCATGGACTCGGACCTCCAAGTCCCAGTGCATGGTTCTCGCTCGGAAAAGGGTGGAGTGCCATCTCCGGGTTGGGGAGGAGATCTTGCCCCAAGTGGAGGAGTTCAAGTACCTCGGAGTCTTGTTCACGAGTGAGGGAAGAGTGGATCGTGAGATCGACAGGCGGATCGATGCGGCGTCTTCAGTAATGCGGACGCTGTATCGATCCGTTGTGGTGAAGAAGGAGCTGAGCCGGAAGGCAAAGCTCTCGATTTACCGGTCGATCTACGTTCCCATCCTCACCTATGGTCATGAGCTTTGGGTTATGACCGAAAGGACAAGATCACGGGTACAAGCGGCCGAAATGAGTTTCCTCCGCCGGGTGGCGGGGCTCTCCCTTAGAGATAGGGTGTGAGAAGCTCTGCCATCCGGGGAGAGCTCAAAGTAAAGCCGCTGCTCCTCCACATCGAGAGGAGCCAGATGAGGTGGTTCGGGCATCTGGTCAGGATGCCACCCGAACGCCTCCCTAGGGAGGTGTTTAGGGCACGTCCGACCGGTAGGAGGCCACGGGGAAGACCCAGGACACGTTGGGAAGACTATGTCTCCCGGCTGGCCTGGGAACGCCTCGGGGTCCCACAGGAAGAGCTGGACGAAGTGGCTGGGGAGAGGGAAGTCTGGGCTTCCCTGCTTAGGCTGCTGCCCCCGCGACCCGACCTCGGATAAGCGGAAGAAGATGGATGGATGGATGGATAAATATAAAAGTAATATAAACATCATTCCAAAACCAAACTCCTAAACCAAACTTGCAATCCGTCTTAAACTGCCTGTAATATTGAATCTATATGAGTTTTACCAGAATCAGGTATTTTGGTAAGGTTTACAAATACAAAACTTGGGTTTTACTCATAATGACAGTATAACTGCATTATTTGATATGACAGTTATTTAAACATAACTCCTAAACCAAACATGATAAATAGCTAATAATGCCTGGAAAAAAGTATATAAACATAACTCCAAAACCAAACATGCATTATGTCTAAAAATGCCTGTAATATTGTATCTATGTGAGTTTTACCAGAATCAGGAATTTTGGTAAGGTTTATAAATACAAAATTTAGGTTTTACTCATAATGACAGTATAACTGCCACCCTCAATATGACGGTTATGTTAACATAACTCCTAAACCACAAATGCAAAATGGCTAATAATGCCTGGAGAAATGTATCTTTGTGAGTTTTACAGGAAAAAAAATATTTTGTAAGGTTTGATAAGACACAATATAGTTTTTTTTTATTCAATATGTTTGTATAACTGTCATAATAAATGTAAAAGTTATATAAACATAACTCCAATACCAAACATGCAATCCGTCTAAAAATGCCTGTAATATTGAATCTATGTGAGTTTTACTAGAATCAGTTATTTTGTTAAGGTTTACAAATACAAAAATTAGGTTATACTCACTATGACAGTATACTGTCAGATTCAATCTGACTGTTATTTAAACACAAATTCTAAACCACGGATGCAAAGTGGCTAATAATAACTGGAGAAATGTATTTTTGTGAGTTTTACTGGAAAAAAAATATTTTGTAAAGTTTGTATAGACACAAGTTAGTTTTTTTTACTCAATATGATGGAAACATGCTTTATGTCTAAAAAAAATCCTGTAATATTTTATCCATGTGAGTTTTATCAGAATAAGTTATTTTGGTAATTTTACAAATACAAAAAATAGGTTTTACTCATAATGACAGTATATCTGCCACACGCAATATGACAGTTATTTAAACATAACTCTAAACCAAACATGGTTAATGGCTAATCATGCCTGGAGAAATGCATCTTTGTGAGTTTTACTGGAAAACATTTTTTTTTAAGGTTTATAAAGACACAAGTTAGTTTTTTTTACTCAATATGACAGTATAACTCTAATACTAAATGTAAAACATATATAAACATAACTCCAAAACAAAACATGCATTATGTTTAAAAATACCTGTAATTTTGTATCCTTGCGAGTTTTACGAAAATCAATTGTTGTAGTAAGGTTTGCAATTACAAAATATTGGTTTTACTCACCATGATAGTATACTGTCACATTCAATTTGACAGTTATTTAAACATAACTACCAAACCACACATGCAAAATGGCTATAATGCCTGGAGAAATGTATCTTTGTGAGATTACTGGAAAAACATATTTTGTAAGGTTTGTAAAGAACCAATTTAGTTTTTTTTACTTAATATGATGAGGTGGCGACATTTCCAGGGTGTACCCCGCCTTCCGCTCGATTGTAGCTGACATAGGCTCCAGCGCCCCCCGCGACCCCGAAGGGAATAAGCGGTAAAAAAATGGATGGATGGATGGACATCCGATAAAAAATGCCTGTAATATTGTATCACTCCTCTCTGAGCTGCCACCTTAACGTGGTAGAGGAGTTTGCGTGTCCCAATGATCCTAGGAGCTATGTTGTCCGGGGGCTTTATGCCCCCTGGTAGGGTCTCCCAAGACAAACTGGTCCTAGGTGAGGGATCAGACAAAGAGCAGCTCGAAGACCTCCATGAAATATAAAAAACAAGGACCCAGATTTCCCTCGCCCGGACGCGGGTCACCGGGGCCCCCCTCTGGAGCCAGGCCCGGAGGTGGGGCACGATGGCGAGCACCTGGTGGCCGGGCCTGCCCCCATGGGGCCCGGCCGGGCACAGCCCGAAGAGGCAACGTGGGTCCCCCCTCCAATGGGCTCACCACCCATAGCAGGGGTCATGGAGGTCGGGTGCAATGTGAGCTGGGCGGCAGCCGAAGGCAGGGCACTTGGCGGTCCGATCCTCGGCTACAGAAGCTAGCTCTTGGGACGTGGAACGTCACCTCGCTGGGGGGGAAGGAGCCTGAGCTAGTGCGCGAGGTGGAGAAGTTCCGGCTAGATATAGTCGAACTCACTTCGACTGGTTTGGTGGCTGCAGGATTAGGTCTCTGCTTTTTGCAGATGATGTGGTCCTGATGGCTTCATCTGGCCAGGATCTTCAGCTCTCACTGGATCGGTTCGCAGCCGAGTGTGAAGCGACTGGGATGAGAATCAGCACCTCCAAGTCCGAGTCCATGGTTCTCGCCCGGAAAAGGGTGGAGTGCCATCTCCGGGTTGGGGAGGAGATTTTTCCCCAAGTGGAGGAGTTCAAGTACCTCGGAGTCTTGTTCACGAGTGGGGGCAGAGTGGATCGTGAGATCGACAGGCGGATCGATGCGGCGTCTTCAGTAATGCGGACGCTGTATCGATCCGTTGTGGTGAAGAAGGAGCTGAGCCGGAAGGCAAAGCTCTCAATTTACCGGTCGATCTACGTTCCCATCCTCACCTATGGTCATGAGCTTTGGGTTATGACCGAAAGGACAAGATCACGGGTACAAGCGGCCGAAATGAGTTTCCTCCGCCGGGTGGCGGGGCTCTCCCTTAGAGATAGGGTGAGAAGCTCTGCCATCCGGGAGGAGCTCAAAGTAAAGCCGCTGCTCCTCCACATCGAGAGGAGCCAGATGAGGTGGTTCGGGCATCTGGTCAGGATGCCACCCGAACGCCTCCCTAGGGAGGTGTTTATGGCACGTCTGACCGGTAGGAGGCCGCGGGGAAGACCCAGGACACGTTGGGAAGACTATATCTCCCGGCTGGCCTGGGAACGCCTCGGGGTCCCCTGGGAGGAGCTGGACGAAGTGGCTGGGGAGAGGGAAGTCTGGGCTTCCCTGCTTAGGCTGCTGCCCCCGCGACCCGACCTCGGATAAGCGGAGGAAGATGGATGGATGGATATTGTATCAATGTGAGTTTTACTAAAATCAGTTGTTTTTGTAAGTTTTGCAAATACAAAATATTGGTTTTACTCACTATGACAGTGTACTGTCACATTCAATCTGACAGCTATTTAAACATAACTCCTAAACCACACATGCACAATGACTAATAATGCCGAGAAAAATGTATCTCTCTGAATTTTATTGGAAAAAAAATATTTTTTAAGGTTTTTAAAATTACAAGTTTGTTATTTTTTACTCAATTTGACAGTATAACTTTCATACTAAATATGGAAGTTATATACACATAACTCTAAAACCAAACTTTCAATCCGTCTAAAAATGCCTGTAATTATGAATCTATGTGAGTTTAACCAAAATCAGGTATTTTGGTAAGGTTTACAAATACAAAAATTAGGTTTTACTCATAATGACAGTATAATTGCCACACGCAATATGACAGTTTTTTAAAAATACCTCCTAAAAAAACAAATGCAAAATGACTAATAATGCCTGGAAAAATGTATCTTTGTGAAATTTAATGAAAAAAAAATATTTTGTAAGGTTTGTAAAGACACAAATTAGTTTTTTTACTCAATATGATGGTATAACTGTCATACTAAATATGAAAGTTGTATAAAAATGTCTAAAATGCCTGTAATATTGTATCCATGTGAGTTAACTAGAATCAGTTGTTTTTGTAAGTTTTGCAAATACAAAATATTGGTTTTACTCACTATGACAGTATACTGTCACATTCAATCTGACAGTTTAAAACTCACAAATAAACTTTTCTCCAGGCGTTATTAGTCATTTTGTATGTGTGGTTTAGGAGTTATGTTTAAATAACTGTCAGATTGAATGTGACAGTGTACTGTCATAGTGAGTAAAACCAATATTTTGTATTTGCAAACCTTACAAAAACAACTGATTCTAGTTAAACTCACATGAATACAATATTACAGGCATTTTTAGACATAATGCATGTTTGGTTTTAGAGTTATGTTTATAATTTTTTTACATTTAGTATGACAGTTTTACTGTCATATTGAGTAAGAAAAAAATAACTTGTGTCTTTACAAACCCATTCATCCATCCATTTTGTACCGCTTATTCCCTTTGGGGTCGCGGGGGGCGCGCTGGAGCCTATCTCAGGTACAATCGGGCGGAAGGCGGGGTACACCCTGGACAAGTCGACACCTCATCGCAGTCTTTACAAACCTTACAAAATTGTTTTTTTTCCATGTAAAACTTAAAAAGATACATTTCTCCAGGCATTATTAACCATTTTGCATGTGTGGTTTAGGAGTTATGTTTACATAACTGTCATATTGAATGTGGCAGTTATACTGTCATTATGAGTAAAACCTATTTTTTGTTTTTGTAAACCTTTCCAAAATACGTGATTCTCGTAAAACGAACATTGGTTTTGGAGTTATATTAATATAACTTTCATATTTAGTATGACAGTTATATCATCATATTGAGTAAAACATTTAACTTGTATCTTTATAAACCTTACAAATTCGTTTTTTCCAGTAAAACTCACAAAGATACATTTCTCCAAGCATTTTTAACCATTTTGCATGTGTGGTAAGGAGTTATGTTTACATAACTGTCATATTAAATGTGGCAGTTATACTGTCATTATGAGTAAAACCAAATTTGTGTATATGTAAACCTTACCGAATTACCTGATTCTGGTAAAACTCACATAGATACAATATTACAGGTATTTTTAGACATATTGCAAGTTTGGTTTTGGAGTTATGTTTATTTAACAGTGTATTTGGTAAAGTTTACAAATCAAAAAATTAGGTTTTACTCATAGTGACAGTATAACTGTCACCCTCAATATGACAGTTATTTAAACATAACTCCTATCTAGTGGTTAGAGTGTCCGCCCTGAGATCGGTAGGTTGTGAGTTCAAACCCCGGCCGAGTCATACCAAGACTATAAAAAATGGGACCCATTACGTCCCTGCTTGGCACTCAGCATCAAGGGTTGGAATTGGGGGTTAAATCACCAAAAATGATTCCCGGGCGCAGCACCGCTGCTCCCCTCACCTCCCAGGGGGTGATCAAGGGGATGGGTCAAATGCAGAGGACAAATTTCACCACACCTAGTGTGTGTGTGACAATCATTGGGACTTTAACTTTAACTTTAACTTTAAAACACAAATGCAAAATGACTAATAATGCCTAGAGAAATGTATATTTGTGAATTTTACTGGAAAACAATATTTTGTAAGGTTTGTAAAGATACAAATTAGTGTTTTATTACTCAATATGATGGTATAACTGTCATACTAAATATGAAAGTTATATAAACATAACTCCAAAACCAAACATACTTTGTGTCTAAAAATTCCTGTGATATTGTATCGATGTGGGTTTTACCAGAATCAGGTATTTTGGTAAGGTTTACAAATACAAAAAATAGGTTTTACTCATAATGACAGTATAACTGCCACACTCAATTTGACAGTTATTTAAACATAACTCCGAAACCAAACATGTTAAATGGCTAATAATGCCTGGGTAAATGTATCTTTGTGAGTTTAACTGGAAAAAAAAAATATTTTGTAAGGTTTGTAAAGACAGAAGTTAGTTTTTTTACTCATAATGACAGTATAACTACCAGATTCAAAATGACAGTTATATAAACATAACGCCAAAACCAAACATGCATTATGTCTAAAAATGCCTGTAGTATTAAATCTATGTGAGTTTGACCAGAATCAGGTATTTTGGTAAGGTTTACAAATACAAAAAGTAGGTTTTACTCATAATGACAGTATAACTGCCACGTTCAAAATTACAGTTATTTAAACATAACTCCTAATTTAAACATGCTAAATGGCTAATACTGCCTGGAAAAAGGTATCTTTGTGAGTTTAACTGGAAAATAAAATAATTTTGTAAGGTTTGTAAAGACAAAAGTTAGTTTTTTTTATTCAATATGTTTGTATAACTGTCATAATAAATGTAAAAGTTATATAAACATAACTCCAAAACCAAACATGCATTATGTCTAAAAATGCCTGTAATATTGTATCTATGTGAGTTTTACAAGAATCAGGTATTTTGGTAATGTTGAAAAATACAAAAATGAGGTTTTACTCATACAAAATATTAGTTTAACTCATAAATACGTATACTGTCACAATCAATCTGATAATATGGCTAATAATGCCTTGAGGAATGTATCTTTGTGAGTTTAACTGGAAAAAATATTTTGTAAGGTTTGTAAAGACACAAGTTAGTTTTTTTTTTACACAATATTACAGTATAGCTGTCACACTATTAATGAAAGTTATATAAACACAACTCCAAAACCAAATATGCAATATGTGAGTTTTATCAGAATCAGGTATTTTGGTAAGGTTTACAAAAACAAAAATTAGGTTTTACTCATAGTGACAGTATAACTGCCACACTCAATATGACAGTTATTTAAACATAACTCCTAAAACACAAATGCAAAATGACTAATAATGCCTAGAGAAAGGTATATTTGTGAATTTTACTGGAAAACAATATTTTGTTTGTTTTTTTACTCAATTTGATGGTATAACTTTCATACTAAATATGAAAGTTATATAAACATAACTCCAAAACCAAACATGCTTTATGTCTAAAAATTCCTGTAATATTGTATCGATGTGGTACAAAAAAATAGGTTTTACTCATAATGACAGTATAACTGCCACACTCAATATGACAGTTATTTAAACAAAATTCCTAAACCAAACATGATAAATGGCTAATTATACCTGGATAAATGTATCTTTGTGAGTTTTACTGGGAAAAAAAAGGTTTATAAAGACACAATTTTTTTTTTTACTCAATATAATGGTATAACTGTCATACTAAATATGAAAGTTGTATAAACATAACTCCAAAACCAAACATGCATTATGTCTAAAAATGCCTGTAATATTGTATCTATGTGATTTTTACCAGAATTAGGTATTTTGGTAAGGTTTACAAATACAAAATCTAGGTTTTACTCATAATGACAGTATAACTGCCACACTCAATATGACAGTTATTTAAACATAACTCCTAAACCAAACATGATAAATGGCTAATTATACCTGGAGAAATGTATCTGTGAGTTTTACTAGAAAAAAAAAAATGTAATGTTTATAAAGAAACAAGTTATTTTTTTTACTCAATATAATGGTATAACTGTCATACTAAATATGAAAGTTATATAAACACAACTCCAAAACCAAACATGTTTTATGTCTAGAAATTCCTGTAATATTGTATCTATGTGAGTTTTACCAGAATCCGGTATTTTGGTAAGGTTTACAAATACAAAAAATTGGTTTCACTCATAATGACAATATAACTGCCACATTGAACATGACATGTATTTAAACATAATTCCTAAACCACAAATGCAAAATGGCTAATAATGCCTGGAGCAATGTATCTTTGTGAGTTTTCCTGGAAAAAATAATAAAAAATTGTAAGGTTTGTAAAGACACTGTTCCTCCTGAATCCGAGGTTCGACTATCCGGCGTAGCCTCCTCTCCACTACACCTGAATAGTCCTTACCGGGAAGGCTGAGGAGTGTGATCCCACGATAGTTAGAGCACACCCTCCGGTTCCCCTTCTTAAAGAGAGGAACCACCACCCCGGTCTGCCAATCCAGAGGTACTGCCCCCGATGTCCACGCGATGTTGCAGAGTCTTGTCAACCAAGACAGCCCCACAGCATCCAGAGCCTTAAGGAGTTCCGGGCGGATCTCATCTAGCCCTGGGGCCTTGCCACCGAGGAGCTTTTTAACTACCTCAGCAACCTCAGCCCCAGAAATAGGAGAGCCCACCACAGACTCCCCAGGCACTGCTTACTCATAAGAAGACGTGTTGGTGGGATTGAGGAGGTCTTCGAAGTATTCCCTCCACCGATCCACAGTCCGCAGTCGAGGTCAGCAGAACACCATCCTCGCCATACACGGTGTTGATAGTGCACTGCTTCCCCTTCCTGAGGCGGCGGATGGTGGTCCAGAATTGCTTCGAAGCCGTCCGGAAGTCATTTCCCAGGGCTTCCCCGAACTCCTCCCATGTCCGAGTTTTTGCCTCTGCGACCGCTGAAGCCGCACACCGCTTGGCCTGTCGGTACCTGTCCGCTGCCTCAGGAGTCCTATGAGCCAAAAGAACCCGATAGGACTCCTTCTTCAGCTTGACGGCATCCCTCACCGCCGGTGTCCACCAACGGGTTCTAGGATTACCGCCACGACAAGCACCAACTACCTTGCGGCCACAGCTCCAATCAGCAGCCTCGACAATAGAGGCGCGGAACATGGTCCATTCGGACTCAATGTCCAGCACCTCCCTCGTGACATGTTCAAAGTTCTTCCGGAGGTGGGAATTGAAACTCTCTCTGACAGGAGACTCTGCCAGACGTTCCCAGCAAACCCTCACAATGCGTTTGGGCCTGCCAGGTCTGTCCGGCATCCTCCCCCACCATCGCAGCCAACTCACCAACAGGTGGTGATCGGTAGAAAGCTCCGCCCCTCTCTTCACCCGAGTATCCAAAACATGAGGCCGCAAATCCGATGACACAACTACAAAGTCGATCATGGAACTGCGGCCTAGGGTGTCCTGGTGCCAAGTGCACATATGGACACCCTTATGTTTGAACATGGTGTTCGTTATGGAAAATCTGTGACGGGCACAAAAGTCCAATAACAAAACACCGCTCGGGTTCAGATCCGGGCAGCCATTCTTCCCAATCACGCCTCTCCAGGTTTCACTGTCGTTGCCAACATGAGCATTGAAGTCCCCCAGTAGCATGAGGGAATCACCCGGGGGAGCACTCTCAAGTACTCCCTCGAGTGAATCCAAAAAGGGTGGGTACTCTGAGCTGCGGTTTGGCGCGTAAGCGCAAACCACAGTCAGGACCCGTTCCCCCACCCGAAGGCGGAGGGAAGCTACCCTCTCGTCCACCGGGTTGAACTCCAACGTACAGGCTCTGAGCCGGGGGGAAACAAGAATTGCCACCCCCAGCCCGTCGCCTTTCACTGCCGGCAACACCAGAGTGGAAGAGAGTCCAGCCCCTCTCGAGAGAACTGGTTCCAGAGCTCTTGCTGTGCGTCGAAGTGAGTCCGACTATATCTAACCGGAACTTCTCCACTTCGCGCACTAGCTCAGGCTCCTTCCCCCCCAGCGAGGTGACGTTCCACGTCCCAAGAGCTAGCTTCTGTAGCCGAGGATCGGACCGCCAAGTGCCCTGCCTTCGGCTGCCGCCCAGCTCACATCGCACCCGACCTCTATGACCCCTGCTATGGATGGTGAGCCCATTGGAGGGGGGACCCACGTTGCCTCTTCGGGCTGTGCCCGGCTGGGCCCCATGTCAGGCGCTCGCCATCGTGCCCCACCTCCGGGCCTGGCTCCAGAGGGGGTCCCGGTGACCCGCGTCCGGGCGAGGGAAATCTGGGTCCTTGTTTTTTATTATTCATGGAGGTCTTCGAGCTGCTCTTTGTCTGATCCCTCATAGGACCAGTTTGTCTTGGGAGACCCTACCAGGGGGCGTAAAGCCCCCGGACAACATAGCTCCTAGGATCATTGGGACACGCAAACTCCTCTACCACGTTAAGGTGGCAGCTCAGAGAGACAGTTATACCATCATATTGAGTAAAAAAAAAACAACAACATTTCTTTACAAACCTTAAAAATATTTGTTTCTAGTAAAACTCGCAAAGATACATTTCTCCAGGCATTATTAGCCATTTAGCATGTTTGGTTTAGGAGTTATGTTTAAATAACTGTTATTTTGAATATGGCAGTTATACTGTCATTATGAGTAAAACCCAATTTTTGTATTCGTAAACCTTACAAAAAAATACCTGATTCTGGTCAAACTCACATAGATTCACTATTACAGGCATTTGTAGACGTATTGCAAGTTTGGTTTTGGAGTAATGTTTATTTAACTTTCATATTTAGTATGACAGTTATACTGTCATATTAAGTGAAAAAAACTAACTTGTTTCTTTACAAACCTTATAAAAAAAAACGTTTTCCAGGAAAACTCACAAAGATACATTTCTCCAGGCATAATTAGCCATTTATTACTGTCATAATGAGTAAAAAACTACTTTTTGTGTTTGCAAGCCTTAAAATAGCATATGTTTCGAGTAAACCTCACAAGGATGCATTGTTTCAGGCTTTTTTTTAACCTATTTGCATGTGTGGTTAGGGAGTTAAGCTTAAATAACAGTCAAATTGAATGTAGCAGTTAACTGTCATTATGAGTAAACCCCTAATTTATGTAATTGTACACCTTACCAAATTAACTGATTCTTGTAAAACTCTCAGAGATACAATATTTTAGGCATTTTTAGACATAATCCATGTTTAGTTTTGGAGTTATGTTTATATAACTTTCATATTTTGTATGACAGTTAGACTGTCATATTGCATTAAAAAATCTAACTTGCCTCTTGCAAAACTTACAAAATATAATTTTTCTAGTAAAACTAACAAAGATACATGTCTTCAGGCATTATTAGACATGTTGCATGTTTGGTGTAGGAATTATGTTGAAAAACATTTTTATTGCTTATTTCGCATTATCTCAGGATTTTAAGAACTTTACTGTCATAATGAGTAAAAAACTACTTTTTGTGTTTGCAAGCCTTAAAATAGCAAATGTTTCGAGTAAAATTCACAAGGATGCATTGTTTTAGGCTTTATTAACCTATTTGCATGTGTGATTAGGAAGTTATGTTTAAATAACAGTCAAATTGAATGTAGCAGTTATACTGTCATTATGAAAAAAAAACAATTTTTGTATTTGTAAACCTTACCAAATTACCTGATTCTGGTAAAACTCACATAGATACAATATTTTAGGCATTTTTAGACATAATGCATGTTCAATTTTGGAGTTATGTTTATATATATTTCATATTTGGTATGACAGTTATACTGTCATATTGAATTAAAAAAACTAACTTGCCTCTTTGCAAAACTTACAAAATATATTTTTTCTAGTAAAACTAACAAAGATACATATCTTCACGCATTACTAGACATGTTGCATGTTTGGTGTAGGAATTATGTTGAAAAACATTTTTATTGCTTATTTCGCATTATCTCAGGATTTTAAGAACATTACTGTCAAAATGAGTAAAAAAATACTTTTTGTGTTTGCAAGCCTTAAAATAGCATATGTTTCGAGTAAAACTCACAAGGATGCATTGTTTTTGGCTTTATTAACCTATTTGCATGTGTGATTAGGAAGTTATGTTTAAATAACAGTCAAATTGAATGTAGCAGTTATACTGTCATTATGAAAAAAAAAAAAATTTTGTATTTGTAAACCTTACCAAATTACCTGATTCTGGTGAAACTCACATATATACAATATTACAGGCAATTTTAGACATAATGCATGTTTAGGTTTGGAGTTTTGTTTATATAACTTTCATATTTGGTATGACAGTTATACTGTCATATTGAATTAAAAAAACTTATTTGCCTCTTTGCAAAACTTATAAAAGATCATTTTTCTAGTAAAACTAACAAAGATACATGTCTTCAGGCATTATTAGACATGTTGCATGTTTGGTGTAGGAATTATGTTGAAAAACATTTTTATTGCTTATTTTGCATTATCTCAGGATTTTAAGAACATTAATGTCAAAATGAGTAAAAAACTACTTTTTGTGTTTGCAAGCCTAAAATAGCATATGTTTCGAGTAAAACTCACAAGGATGCATTGTTTTAGGCTTTATTAACCTATTTTGCATGTGTGGTTAGGGAGTTATGTTGAAATAACAGTCAAATTGAATGTAGCAGTTAACTGTCATTATGAGTAAACCCCTAATTTATGTAATTGTACACCTTACCAAAATAACTGATTCTTGTAAAACTCACATAGATACAATATTTTAGGCATTTTTAGACATAATGCATGTTCAGTTTTGGAGTTATGTTTATATAACTTTCATATTTGGTATGTCATATTGAATTAAAAAAACTTATTTGCCTCTTTGCAAAACTTACAAAATATAATTTTTCTAGTAAAACTAACAAAGATACATATCTTCACGCATTATCAGACATGTTGCATGTTTGGTGTAGGAATTATGTTGAAAAACATTTTTATTGCTTATTTCGCATTATCTCAGGATTTTAAGAACATTACTGTCATAATGAGTAAAAAACTACTTTTTGTGTTTGCAAGCCTTAAAATAGCATATGTTTCGAGTAAAACTCACAAGGATGCATTGTTTTAGGCTTTATTAACCTATTTGCATGTGTGATTAGGAAGTTATGTTTAAATAACAGTCAAATTGAATGTAGCAGTTATACTGTCATTATGAAAAAAAAAACAATTTTTGTATTTGTAAACCTTACCAAATTACCTGATTCTGGTAAAACTCACATAGATACAATAATTTAGGCATTTTTAGACATATTGCATGTTCAATTTTGGAGTTATGTTTATATATATTTCATATTTGGTATGACAGTTATACTGTCATATTGAATTAAAAAAACTAACTTGCCTCTTTGCAAAACTTACAAAATATATTTTTTCTATTAAAACTAACAAAGATACATGTCTTCAGGCATTATTAGACATGTTGCATGTTTGGTGTAGGAATTATGTTGAAAAACATTTTTATTGCTTATTTCGCATTATCTCAGGATTTTAAGAACTTTACTGTCATAATGAGTAAAAAACTACTTTTTGTGTTTGCAAGCCTTAAAATAGCAAATGTTTTGAGTAAAACTCACAAGGATGCATTGTTTTAGGCTTTATTAACCTATTTACATGTGTGATTAGGAAGTTATGTTTAAATAACAGTCAAATTGAATGTAGCAGTTATACTGTCATTATTAAAAAAAAACAATTTTTGTATTTGTAAACCTTACCAAATTACCTGATTCTGGTGAAACTCACATATATACAATATTACAGGCAATTTTAGACATAATGCATGTTTAGGTTTGGAGTTTTGTTTATATAACTTTCATATTTGGTATGACGTTATACTGTCATATTGAATTAAAAAAAACTTATTTGCCTCTTTGCAAAACTTATAAAAGATCATTTTTCTAGTAAAACTAACAAAGATACATGTCTACAGAAATTATTAGACATGTTGCATGTTTGGTGTAGGAATTATGTTGAAAAACATTTTTATTGCTTATTTTGCATTATCTCAGGATTTTAAGAACATTACTGTCATAATGAGTAAAAAACTACTTTTTGTGTTTGCAAGCCTAAAATAGCATATGTTTCGAGTAAAACTCACAAGGATGCATTGTTTTAGGCTTTATTAACCTATTTTGCATGTGTGGTTAGGGAGTTATGTTTAAATAACAGTCAAATTGAATGTAGCAGTTAACTGTCATTATGAGTAAACCCCTAATTTATGTAATTGTACACCTTACCAAAATAACTGATTCTTGTAAAACTCACATAGATACAATATTTTAGGCATTTTTAGACATAATGCATGTTCAGTTTTGGAGTTATGTTTATATAACTTTCATATTTGGTATGTCATATTGAATTAAAAAAACGTATTTGCCTCTTTGCAAAACTTACAAAATATAATTTTTCTAGTAAAACTAACAAAGATACATATCTTCACGCATTATCAGACATGTTGCATGTTTGGTGTAGGAATTATGTTGAAAAACATTTTTATTGCTTATTTCGCATTATCTCAGGATTTTAAGAACATTACTGTCATAATGAGTAAAAAACTACTTTTTGTGTTTGCAAGCCTTAAAATAGCATATGTTTCGAGTAAAACTCACAAGGATGCATTGTTTTAGGCTTTATTAACCTATTTGCATGTGTGATTAGGAAGTTATGTTTAAATAACAGTCAAATTGAATGTAGCAGTTATACTGTCATTATGAAAAAAAAACAATTTTTGTATTTGTAAACCTTACCAAATTACCTGATTCTGGTAAAACTCACATAGATACAATATTTTAGGCATTTTTAGACATAATGCATGTTCAATTTTGGAGTTATGTTTATATATAATTCATATTTGGTATGACAGTTATACTGTCATATTGAATTAAAAAAACTAACTTGCCTCTTTGCAAAACTTACAAAATATATTTTTTCTAGTAAAACTAACAAAGATACATGTCTTCAGTTATTATTAGACATGTTGCATGTTTGGTGTAGGAATTATGTTGAAAAACATTTTTATTGCTTATTTCGCATTATCTCTGGATTTTAAGAACTTTTCTGTCATAATGAGTAAAAAACTACTTTTTGTGTTTGCAAGCCTTAAAATAGCAAATGTTTCAAGTAAAGCTCACAGGGATGCATTGTTTTAGGCTTTATTAACCTATTTGCATGTGTGATTAGGAAGTTATGTTTAAATAACAGTCAAATTGAATGTAGCAGTTATACTGTCATTATGAAAAAAAAAAAAAAAATTGTGTATTTGTAAACCTTACCAAATTACCTGATTCTGGTGAAACTCACATATATACAATATTACAGGCAATTTTAGACATAATGGATGTTTAGGTTTGGAGTTTTGTTTATATAACTTTCATATTTGGTATGACAGTTATACTGTCATATTGAATTAAAAAAACTTATTTGCCTCTTTGCAAAACTTATAAAAGATCATTTTTCTAGTAAAACTAACAAAGATACATGTCTTCAGGCATTATTAGACATGTTGCATGTTTGGTGTAGGAATTATGTTGAAAAACATTTTTATTGCTTATTTTGCATTATCTCAGGATTTTAAGAACATTACTGTCAAAATGAGTAAAAAACTACTTTTTGTGTTTGCAAGCCTAAAATAGCATATGTTTCGAGTAAAACTCACAAGGATGCATTGTTTTAGGCTTTATTAACCTATTTTGCATGTGTGGTTAGGGAGTTATGTTTAAATAACAGTCAAATTGAATGTAGCAGTTAACTGTCATTATGAGTAAACCCCTAATTTATGTAATTGTACACCTTACCAAAATAACTGATTATTGTAAAACTCACATAGATACAATATTTTAGGCATTTTTAGACATAATGCATGTTCAGTTTTGGAGTTATGTTTATATAACTTTCATATTTGGTATGACAGTTATACTGTCATATTGGATTAAAAAAACTAACTTGAGTCTTTGTAAAACTTACAAAAGATAATTTTTCTAGTATAACTAACAAAGATACATGTATCCATGCATTATTAGACATGTTGCATGTTTGGTGTAGGAATTATGATGAAAAACATTTTTCTTGCTTATTTCGCATTATCTCAGGATTTGAAGAACATTACTGTCAAAATGATTAAAAAACTACTTTTTGTGTTTGCAAGCCTTAAAATAGCATATGTTTCGAGTAAAACTCACAAGGATGCATTGTTTTAGGCTTTATTAACCTATTTGCATGTGTGATTAGGAAGTTATGTTTAAATAACAGTCAAATTGAATGTAGCAGTTATACTGTCATTATGAAAAAAAACTATTTTTGTATTTGTAAACCTTACCAAATTACCTGATTCTGGTGAAACTCGCATAGATACAATATTACAGGCAATTTTAGACATAATTCATGTTCAGTTTTGGAGTTATGTTTATAAATAAATAATGATAAATGGGTTGTACTTGTATAGCGCTTTTCTGCCTTCAAGGTACTCAAAGCGCTTTGACACTACTTCCATATTTACCTATTCACACACACATTCACACACTGATGGAGGGAGCTGCCATGCAAGGCGCTAACCAGCACCCATCAGGAGGAAGGGTGAAGTGTCTTGCTCAGAACACAACGGACATGACGAGGTTGGTACTAGGTGGGGATTGAACAAAGGGGCCCTCGGGTCGCGCACGGCCATTCTTCCACTGCGCCACGCCGTCCCAATTATATAACTTTCATATTTGGTATGACAGTTAGACTGTCATATTGAATTAAAAAAACTAACTTGCCTCTTTGCAAAACTTACAAAAGATAATTTTTCTAGTAAAACTAACAAAGATACACGTCTTCAGGCATTATTAGACATGTTGCAAGTTTGGTGTAGGAATTATGTTGAAAAACATTTTTATTGCTTATTTTGCATTATCTCAGGATTTTAAGAACATTACTGTCAAAATGAGTAAAAAAACTACTTTTTGTGTTTGCAAGCCTTAAAATAGCATATGTTTCGAGTAAAACTCACAAGGATGCATTGTTTTAGGCTTTATTAACCTATTTTGCATGTGTGGTTAGGGAGTTATGTTTAAATAACAGTCAAATTGAATGTAACAGTTAACTGTCATTTTGAGTAAACCCCTAATTTATGTAATTGTACACCTTACCAAAATAACTGATTCTTGTAAAACTCACATAGATACAATATTTTAGGCATTTTTAGACATAATGCATGTTCAGTTTTGGAGTTATGTTTATATAACTTTCATATTTGGTATGACAGTTATACTGTCATATTGGATTAAAAAAACTAACTTGAGTCTTTGTAAAACTTACAAAAGATAATTTTTCTAGTATAACTAACAAAGATACAAGTATCCATGCATTATTAGACATGTTGCATGTTTGGTGTAGGAATTATGATGAAAAACATTTTTATTGCTTATTTCGCATTATCTCAGGATTTTAAGAACATTACTGTTATAATCAGTAAAAAACTACTTTTTGCGTTTGCAAGCCTTAAAATAGCATATGTTGCGAGTAAAACTCACAAGGATGCATTGTTTTAGGCTTTATTAGCCTATTTGCATGTGTGGTTAGGAAGTTATAATTAAATAACTGTCAAATTGAATATAGCAGTTCTACTGTCATTATGAGAAAAAAACCAATTTTTGTATTTGTAAACCTTACAAAATTACCTTATTCTGGTAAAACTCACATAGATACAATATTTTAGGCATTTTTAGACATAATGCATGTTCAGTTTTGGAGTTATGTTTATTTAAATTATACATTTAGTTTGACAGTTATACTGTTATATTGAATTAAAAAAACTTACTTGCGTCGTTGCAAAACTTACAAAAGATACATTTTCTAGTAAAACTAATAAAAGATACATGTCTTCAGGCATTATTAGACATGTTGCATGTTTGGTGTAGGAATTATGTTGAAAAACATTTTTATTGCTTTTTTCGCATTATCTCAGGATTTTAAGAACTTTACTGGCATATTGAGTAAAAAACTACTATGACAGTATACTGTCACATTCAATCTGACTGTTATTTAAACATAACTCCTAAACCATGCAAGCAAAATATCAAATAATGCCTAGAGAAATGAATCTTTGTAAGTTTTACAGGAAAAAATAGTATACTGTCATACTAAATATGAAAGTTGAATAAATATAACACCAAAACCAAACTTGCAATCCGTCTAAAAATGCCTGTAATATTAAATATATGTGAGTTTTACCAGAATCGGTTATTTTGGTAAGGTTTACAAATACAAAAATTGGGTTTTACTCATAATGACAGTATAACTGCCATATTCAAAATAACAGTTATTTAAACATAACTCCTAAACCAAATATGCTAAATGGCTAATAATGCCTGGAGAAATGAATCTTTGTGAGTTTTACTAGAAAAAAAATATTTTGTAAGGTTTGTAAAGACAAAAGTTAGTTGTTTTTTTTACTCAATATATAACTGTCATACTAAATATGAAAGTTAGATAAACATAATTCCAAGACCAAACTCCTAAACCAAACTTGCAGTCCGTCTTAAACTGCCTGTAATATTGAATCTATGTGAGTTTTGCCAGAATCAGGTATTTTGGTAAGGTTTACAAATACAAAACTTGGGTTTTACTCATAATGACAGTATAACTGCAACATTTAATATGACAGTTATTTAAACATGACTCCTAAACCAAACATGATAAATGACTAATAATGCCTGGAGAAATGTATCTTTGTGAGTTTTACTGGAAAAAAATAATGTGTAAGGTTATAAAGACACAAGTTATTTTTTATTTATTTAATACGATGGTATAACTGTCATACTAAATATGAAAGTTTTATAAACATAACTCCAAAACCAAAATGCATTTTGTCTAAAAATGCCTGTAATATTGAGTCTTACCAGAATCAGGTATTTTGGTAAGGTTGACAAATACAAACATTAGGTTTTACTCATAATGACAGTATACTGCCACATTCAATATGACAATTATTTAAACAAAACTCCAAAACCAAACATGCATTATGTCTAAAAATTCCTATAATTTTGTTTCTACGTGATTTTTACTAGAATCAGTTGTTTTTGTAAGGTTTACAAATACAAAATATTAGTTTTTCTCATAATGAGAGTATACTGTCACAATCAATCTGACAAAATGGCTAATAATGCCTGGAGGAATGTATCTTTGTGAATTTTATTGGAACAAAAAATTTTGTAAGGTTTGTAAAGACACACGTTAGTTTATTTTACTTAATTTTACAGTATAGCTGTCATACTATATATGAAAGTTTTATAAACATAACTCCAAAACCAAACATGCAATCCGTCTAAAAATGTCTGTAATATTTATTATATGTAAGTTTTATCAGAATCAGGTATTTCGGTAAGGTTTACAAATCAAAATATTAGGTTTTACTCATAGTGACAGTATTCTTTGTGAGTTTTGGGGGGAAAAAATTGTAAGGTTTATAAGGACACAAGTTTGTTTTTTTTTACTCAATATGATGGTATACTGTCATACTAAATATGAAAGTTGTATAAACATAACTCCAAAACCAAACATGCATTATGTCTAAAAATGCCTGCAATATTGTATCTATGTGATTTTTACCAGAATCAGGTATTTTTGGTAAGGTTTACAAATACAAAAATTAGGTTTTACTCAGAATGACAGTATACTGTCACATTCAATCTGAAAGTTATTTAAACATAACTCCTAAACCACAAATACAAAATGGCTAATAATGCCTGGAGAAATGTATCTTTGTGAGTTTTCCTGGAAAAAAATTTTTTTTATAAGGTTTGTAAAGACACAAGTTAGTTTTTTTTTTTACTTAATATGACACTTATTTAAACATAACTCCTAAAACACAAATGCAAAATGACTAATAATGCCTAGAGAAATGTATATTTGCGAATTTTACCGGAAAACAATATTTTGTAAGGTTTGTAAAGATACAAATTAGTGTTTTATTACTCAATATGATGGTATAACTGTCATACTAAATATGAAAGTTATATAAACATAACTCCAAAACCAAACATATTTTATGTCTAAAAATTCCTGTAATATTTTATCGATGTGGGTTTTACCAGAATCAGGTTTTTTGGTAAGGTTTACAAATACAAAAAATATGTTTTACTCATAATGACAGTATAACTGCCACACTCAATATAACAGTTATTCAAACATAACTCCTAAGCCAAACATGTTAAATGGCTAATAAAGCCTGGGGAAATGGATCTTTGTGAGGTTAACTGGAAAACAATTTTTTTGTAAGGTTTGTAAAGACAGAAGTTAGTTTTTTTACTCATAATGACAGTATAACTGCCACATTCAAAATGACAGTTATATAAACATAACGCCAAAACCAAACATGCATTATGTCTAAAAATGCCTGTAATATTAAATCTATGTGAGTTTGACCAGAATCAGGTATTTTGGTAAGGTTTACAAATACAAAAAGTAGGTTTTACTCATAATGACAGCATAACTGCCACGTTCAAAATTACAGTTATTTAAACATAAGTCCTAATTTAAACATGCTAAATGGCTAATTCTGCCTGGAGAAAGGTATCTTTGTGAGTTTAACTGGAAAATAAAAATATTTTGTAAGGTTTGTTAAGACACAAGTTAGTTTTTTTTAGTCAATATGTGTATAACTGTCATAATAAATGTAAATTTTATATGAACATAACTCCAAAACCAAACATGCATTATGTCTAAAAATGCCTGTAATATTGTATCTATGTGATTTTTACCAGAATCAGGTATTTTAATAAGGTTTACAAATACAAAATCCAGGTTTTACTCATAATGACAGTATAACTGCCACACTCAATATGACAGTTATTTAAACATAACTCCTAAACCAAACATGATAAATGGCTAAGTATACCTGGAGAAATGTATCTTTGTGCGTTTTGCTGGAAAAAAAAAAAAAGTACCGTATTTTCCGCACTATAAGGCGCACCTAAAAACCACAAATTTTCTCAAAAGCTGACAGTGCGCCTTATAATCCGGTGCGCCTTATATATGGGTTAATATTAATATTAATTTTCATAAAGTTTAGGTCTCGCAACTACGGTAAACAGCCGCCATCTTTTTTCCCCGTAGAAGAAGCGCGCGGTGCATGCTGGGATATGTGGCGTTTCATTTCCATTTGTGTGTTTATGTAAAGACCCCAAAATGGCTCCTATTAAGTGTGTTGTCTGTCTAATTATAAATAATGCAGACGAGGCGTGTTAACTGAGTTCTCAACGTTTACTCACAGCGTGCTCAGAAGCAGTGCCTGGGGAGTCTGTGGTGGGCTCTCCTATTTCTGGGGCTGAGGTTGCTGAGGTAGTTAAAAAGCTCCTCGGTGGCAAGGCCCCAGGGCTAGATGAGATCCGCCCGGAGTTCCTTAAGGCTCTGGATGCTGTGGGGCTGTCTTGGTTGACAAGACTCTGCAACATCGCGTGGACATCGGGGGCAGTACCTCTGGATTGGCAGACCGGGGTGGTGGTTCCTCTCTTTAAGAAGGGGAACCGGAGGGTGTGCTCTAACTATCGTGGGATCACACTCCTCAGCCTTCCCGGTAAGGTCTATTCAGGTGTACTGGAGAGGAGGCTACGCCGGATAGTCGAACCTCGGATTCAGGAGGAACAGTGTGGTTTTCGTCCTGGTCGTGGAACTGTGGACCAGCTCTATACTCTCGGCAGGGTCCTTGAGGGTACATGGGAGTTTGCCCAACCAGTCTACATGTGTTTTGTGGACTTGGAGAAGGCATTCGACCGTGTCCCTCGGGAAGTCCTGTGGGGAGTGCTCAGAGAGTATGGGGTATCGGACTGTCTGATTGTGGCAGTCCGCTCTCTGTATGCTCAGTGCCAGAGCTTGGTCCGCATTGCCGGCAGTAAGTCGGACACGTTTCCAGTGAGGGTTGGACTCCGCCAAGGCTGCCCTTTGTCACCGATTCTGTTCATAACTTTTATGGACAGAATTTATAGGCGCAGTCAAGGCGTTGAGGGGATCTGGTTTGGTGGCTGCAGGATTAGGTCTCTGCTTTATGCAGATGATGTGGTCCTGTTGGCTTCATCTGGCCAGGATCTTCAGCTCTCACTGGATCGGTTCGCAGCCGAGTGTGAAGCGACTGGGATGGACCATGGACTCGGACCTCCAAGTCCCAGTGCATGGTTCTCGCTCGGAAAAGGGTGGAGTGCCATCTCCGGGTTGGGGAGGAGATCTTGCCCCAAGTGGAGGAGTTCAAGTGCCTCGGAGTCTTGTTCACGAGTGAGGGAAGAGTGGATCGTGAGATCGACAGGCGGATCGGTGCGGCGTCTTCAGTAATGCGGACGCTGTATCGATCCGTTGTGGTGAAGAAGGAGCTGAGCCGGAAGGCAAAGCTCTCGATTTACCGGTCGATCTACGTTCCCATCCTCACCTATGGTCATGAGCTTTGGGTTATGACCGAAAGGACAAGATCACGGGTACAAGCGGCCGAAATGAGTTTCCTCCGCCGGGTGGCGGGGCTCTCCCTTAGAGATAGGGTGTGAGAAGCTCTGCCATCCGGGGAGAGCTCAAAGTAAAGCCGCTGCTCCTCCACATCGAGAGGAGCCAGATGAGGTGGTTCGGGCATCTGGTCAGGATGCCACCCGAACGCCTCCCTAGGGAGGTGTTTAGGGCACGTCCGACCGGTAGGAGGCCACGGGGAAGACCCAGGACACGTTGGGAAGACTATGTCTCCCGGCTGGCCTGGGAACGCCTCGGGGTCCCACAGGAAGAGCTGGACGAAGTGGCTGGGGAGAGGGAAGTCTGGGCTTCCCTGCTTAGGCTGCTGCCCCCGCGACCCGACCTCGGATAAGCGGAAGAAGATGGATGGATGGATGGATAAATATAAAAGTAATATAAACATCATTCCAAAACCAAACTCCTAAACCAAACTTGCAATCCGTCTTAAACTGCCTGTAATATTGAATTTATATGAGTTTTACCAGAATCAGGTATTTTGGTAAGGTTTACAAATACAAAACTTGGGTTTTACTCATAATGACAGTATAACTGCATTATTTGATATGACAGTTATTTAAACATAACTCCTAAACCAAACATGATAAATAGCTAATAATGCCTGGAAAAATGTATATAAACATAACTCCAAAACCAAACATGCATTATGTCTAAAAATGCCTGTAATATTGTATCTATGTGAGTTTTACCAGAATCAGGAATTTTGGTAAGGTTTATAAATACCAAAATTAGGTTTTACTCATAATGACAGTACAACTGCCACCCTCAATATGACGGTTATGTTAACATAACTCCTAAACCACAAATGCAAAATGGCTAATAATGCCTGGAGAAATGTATCTTTGTGAGTTTTACAGGAAAAAAAATATTTTGTAAGGTTTGATAAGACACAATATAGTTTTTTTTTATTCAATATGTTTGTATAACTGTCATAATAAATGTAAAAGTTATATAAACATAACTCCAATACCAAACATGCAATCCGTCTAAAAATGCCTGTAATATTGAATCTATGTGAGTTTTACTAGAATCAGTTATTTTGTTAAGGTTTACAAATACAAAAATTCACATTCAATCTGACTGTTATTTAAACACAAATTCTAAACCACGGATGCAAAGTGGCTAATAATAACTGGAGAAATGTATTTTTGTGAGTTTTACTGGAAAAAAAATATTTTGTAAAGTTTGTATAGACACAAGTTAGTTTTTTTTACTCAATATGATGGAAACATGCTTTATGTCTAAAAAAAATCCTGTAATATTTTATCCATGTGAGTTTTATCAGAATAAGTTATTTTGGTAATTTTACAAATACAAAAAATAGGTTTTACTCATAATGACAGTATATCTGCCACACGCAATATGACAGTTATTTAAACATAACTCTAAACCAAACATGGTTAATGGCTAATCATGCCTGGAGAAATGTATCTTTGTGAGTTTTACTGGAAAACATTTTTTTTTAAGGTTTATAAAGACACAAGTTAGTTTTTTTTACTCATTATGACAGTATAACTCTAATACTAAATGTAAAACATATATAAACATAACTCCAAAACAAAACATGCATTATGTTTAAAAATACCTGTAATTTTGTATCCTTGCGAGTTTTACGAAAATCAATTGTTGTAGTAAGGTTTGCAATAACAAAATATTGGTTTTACTCACCATGATAGTATACTGTCACATTCAATTTGACAGTTATTTAAACATAACTACCAAACCACACATGCAAAATGGCTATAATGCCTGGAGAAATGTATCTTTGTGAGATTACTGGAAAAACATATTTTGTAAGGTTTGTAAAGAACCAATTTAGTTTTTTTTACTTAATATGATGAGGTGGCGACATTTCCAGGGTGTACCCCGCCTTCCGCTCGATTGTAGCTGACATAGGCTCCAGCGCCCCCCGCGACCCCGAAGGGAATAAGCGGTAAAAAAATGGATGGATGGATGGACATCCGATAAAAAATGCCTGTAATATTGTATCACTCCTCTCTGAGCTGCCACCTTAACGTGGTAGAGGAGTTTGCGTGTCCCAATGATCCTAGGAGCTATGTTGTCCGGGGGCTTTATGCCCCCTGGTAGGGTCTCCCAAGACAAACTGGTCCTAGGTGAGGGATCAGACAAAGAGCAGCTCGAAGACCTCCATGAAATATAAAAAACAAGGACCCAGATTTCCCTCGCCCGGACGCGGGTCACCGGGGCCCCCCTCTGGAGCCAGGCCCGGAGGTGGGGCACGATGGCGAGCACCTGGTGGCCGGGCCTGCCCCCATGGGGCCCGGCCGGGCACAGCCCGAAGAGGCAACGTGGGTCCCCCCTCCAATGGGCTCACCACCCATAGCAGGGGTCATGGAGGTCGGGTGCAATGTGAGCTGGGCGGCAGCCGAAGGCAGGGCACTTGGCGGTCCGATCCTCGGCTACAGAAGCTAGCTCTTGGGACGTGGAACGTCACCTCGCTGGGGGGGAAGGAGCCTGAGCTAGTGCGCGAGGTGGAGAAGTTCCGGCTAGATATAGTCGGACTCACTTCGACTGGTTTGGTGGCTGCAGGATTAGGTCTCTGCTTTTTGCAGATGATGTGGTCCTGATGGCTTCATCTGGCCAGGATCTTCAGCTCTCACTGGATCGGTTCGCAGCCGAGTGTGAAGCGACTGGGATGAGAATCAGCACCTCCAAGTCCGAGTCCATGGTTCTCGCCCGGAAAAGGGTGGAGTGCCATCTCCGGGTTGGGGAGGAGATTTTTCCCCAAGTGGAGGAGTTCAAGTACCTCGGAGTCTTGTTCACGAGTGGGGGAAGAGTGGATCGTGAGATCGACAGGCGGATCGGTGCGGCGTCTTCAGTAATGCGGACGCTGTATCGATCCGTTGTGGTGAAGAAGGAGCTGAGCCGGAAGGCAAAGCTCTCAATTTACCGGTCGATCTACGTTCCCATCCTCACCTATGGTCATGAGCTTTGGGTTATGACCGAAAGGACAAGATCACGGGTACAAGCGGCCGAAATGAGTTTCCTCCGCCGGGTGGCGGGGCTCTCCCTTAGAGATAGGGTGAGAAGCTCTGCCATCCGGGAGGGGCTCAAAGTAAAGCCGCTGCTCCTCCACATCGAGAGGAGCCAGATGAGGTGGTTCGGGCATCTGGTCAGGATGCCACCCGAACGCCTCCCTAGGGAGGTGTTTATGGCACGTCTGACCGGTAGGAGGCCGCGGGGAAGACCCAGGACACGTTGGGAAGACTATATCTCCCGGCTGGCCTGGGAACGCCTCGGGGTCCCCTGGGAGGGGCTGGACGAAGTGGCTGGGGAGAGGGAAGTCTGGGCTTCCCTGCTTAGGCTGCTGCCCCCGCGACCCGACCTCGGATAAGCGGAGGAAGATGGATGGATGGATATTGTATCAATGTGAGTTTTACTAAAATCAGTTGTTTTTGTAAGTTTTGCAAATACAAAATATTGGTTTTACTCACTATGACAGTGTACTGTCACATTCAATCTGACAGCTATTTAAACATAACTCCTAAACCACACATGCACAATGACTAATAATGCCGAGAAAAATGTATCTCTCTGAATTTTATTGGAAAAAAAATATTTTTTAAGGTTTTTAAAATTACAAGTTTGTTATTTTTTACTCAATTTGACAGTATAACTGTCATACTAAATATGAAAGTTATATACACATAACTCTAAAACCAAACTTGCAATCCGTCTAAAAATGCCTGTAATTATGAATCTATGTGAGTTTAACCAAAATCAGGTATTTTGGTAAGGTTTACAAATACAAAAATTAGGTTTTACTCATAATGACAGTATAACTGCCACACGCAATATGACAGTTTTTTAAAAATACCTCCTAAAAAAACAAATGCAAAATGACTAATAATGCCTGGAAAAATGTATCTTTGTGAAATTTAATGAAAAAAAAATATTTTGTAAGGTTTGTAAAGACACAAATTAGTTTTTTTACTCAATATGATGGTATAACTGTCATACTAAATATGAAAGTTGTATAAACATAACTGCAAAACCAAACATGTTTTATGTCTATGTGTAATATTGTATCTATGTGAGTTTTACCAGAATCAGGTATTTTGGTAAGGTTTACAAATACAAAAATTAGGTTTTACTCACTATGACAGTATACTGTCACATTCAATCTGACAGTTATGTAAAAATAACTCCTAAACCACACATGCAAAATGGCTAATAATGCCTGGAGAAATGTATCTTTGTGAGTTTTACTAGGAAAAACAATTTGTAAGGTTTGTAAAGACACACGTTAGTTTTTTTTACTCAATATGACAGTATAACTGTCATACTACATGCAGAAAATATATAAACATGACTCCAAAACCAAACTTGCAATCCATCTAAAAATGTCTGTAATATTGAATCTATGTGAGTTTTACCAAAATGAGGTATTTTGGTAAGGTTGACAAATAAAAAAAATAGGTTTTACTGATAGTGACATTATAAGTGCCACACTCAATATGACAGTTATTTAAACATAAGTCATAAACGACACATGAAAATGGCTATTAAACCTGGAGAAAAGTATCTTTGTTAGTTTTACTAGAGTAATGATCTTTTGTAAGGTTTACAAAGACACAAGTTTTTTTACTCAATATGACGGTATAACTGTCAAACTAAAAAAAGTTATAGAAACATAACTCCAAAACCAAACTCAAAAACCAAACATGCAATCCATTTAAAAATGCCTGTAATATTAAATATATGTAAGTTTTATCAGAATCAGGTATTTTGGTAAGGTTTACAATACCAAAATTAGGTTTTACTCATAATGACAGTATAACTGCCACGCTCAATATGACAGTTATTTAAACATAACTCCTAAAACACACATGCAAAATGACTAATAATGCGTGGAAAAATGTATCTTTGTGATTTTTACTGGAAAAAAATATTTTGTAAGGTTTGTAAAGATACTGGTTTTTTTTTTTTTTTTAACTCAATATGATGGTATAACTGTCATACTAAAAATGAAAGTTTTATAAACATAACTCCAAAACCAAACTTGCAATTCGTAAAAAAAATGGCTGTAATATTGAATATATTTGATTTTTACCAGAATCAGGTATTTTGGTAAGGATTACAAATACAAAAATTAGGTTTTACTCATATTGACGGATAACCGCCAAATTTTTTTAAACATAACTCATAAACAAAACATGCTAAATGGCTAATAATGCCTGGAGAAAAGTATCTTTGTGAGTTTTACTGGAAAAAAATAAATAAAAATTGTAAGGTTTGTAAAGACACAAGTTAGTTTTTTCTAACTCAAAAAGACAGTATAACTGTCATACTAAATGGAAAAGTTATATAAACATAACTCCAAAACCAAACATGCATTATGTCTAAGAATGCCTGAAATGATGTATCCATGTGAGTTATACTAGAATCAGTTGTTTTTGTAAGTTTTGCAAATACAAAATATTGGTTTTACTCACTATGACAGTATACTGTCACATTCGATCTGACAGTTATTTAAACATAACTCCTAAACCACATATTCAAAATGACTAATAATGCCTGGAGAAATGTATCTCTGTGAATTTTTCTGGAAAAAAATATTTTTTACAACACAATTTTTTTTTACTCAAAATGACAGCAGTATACTGTCATAGTGAGTAAAACCTTATTTTTGTATTTGTAAACCTTACCAAAATACCTGATTGTAGTAAAACTCACATAGATACAATATTACAGGCATTTTTTGAACATAATGCAAGTTTGGTTTTGGAGTTATGTTTATATAACTTTCATATTTAGTATGACAGTTTTACTGTCATATTAAGTAAAAAACAAAACTAACTTGTGTCTTTACAAACCTTACAAAATATATATTTTTTTTTTCAGTAAAACTCACAAAGGCATTATTAGTCATTTTGTATGTGTGGTTTAGGAGTTATGTTTAAATAACTGTCAGATTGAATGTGACAGCATACTGTCATAGTGAGTAAATTCAATATTTTCTATTTTCAAACCTTAAAAAAACAACTGATTCTAGTAAAACTCACATGGATACAATGTTACAGGCATTTTTAGACATAATGCATGTTTGGTTTTGGAGTTTTGTTTATATACATTTTACATTTAGTATGACAGTTATACTGTCATATGGAGTAAAAAACAACTAACTTGTGTCTTTACAAACCTTACTAAAATGTTGTTTTTTTCAGGAAAACTCACAAAGATGCATTTCTCCAGTCATTATTAGCCATTTAGCATGTTTGGTTTAGGAGTTATGTTTAAATTACTGTCATTTTGAACGTTGCAGTTATACTGTCATTATAAGTAAAACCAAATTTTTGTATTTGTAAACCTTACCAAAATCCCTGTTTGTGGTAAAACTCACATAGATTCAATATTACATGCATTTTTAGATGGATTGCATGTTTGGTTTTGAAGTTATGTTTATATAACTTTCAAATTTAGTAAGACAGTTATACCATCATATTGAATAAAAAAAACAAACTTGTGTCCGAACAAACCTTACAAAATATTTTTTTTTCAGTAAAACTCACAAAAATAAATTTCTCCAGGCAATATTAGCCATTTTGCATGTGTGGTTTAGGAGTTATGTTTAAATAACTGTCAGATTGAATGTAACAGTATACTGTCATAGTGAGTAAAACCAATATTTTGTATTTGAAAACCTTACAAAAACAACTGATTCTACTAAAACTCACATGGATACAATATTACAGGCATTTTTAGACATAATGCATGTTTGTTTTTGGAGTTATAATTATGTAACTTTTACATTTAGTATGACAGTTATACTGTCATATTGAGTAAAAAAAAAAAATAACTTGTGTCTTTAAAAACCTTACAAAATATTTTTTTTTCCCAGTAAAACTCACAAAGATACATTTTTCCAGGCATTATTAGCCATTTTGCATGTGAGGTTTAGGAGTTATATTTAAATAACTGTCATATTGCGTGTGGCAGTTATACTGTCATTATGAGTAAAACCTAATTGTTGTATTTGTGAACCTTACCAAAATACCTGTTTGTGGTAAAACTCACATAGATTCAATATTACAGGCATTTTTAGATGGATTGCATGTTTGGTTTTGAAGTTATGTTTATATAACTTTTAAATTTAGTAAGACAGTTATAAATGATAAATGATCAATGGGTTGTACTTGTATAGCGCTTTTCTACCTTCAAGGTACTCAAAGCGCTTTGACACTACTTCCACATTTACCCATTCACACACACATTCACACACTGATGGAGGGAGCTGCCATGCAAGGCGCTAACCAGCACCCATCAGGAGCAAGGGTGAAGTGTCTTGCTCAGGACACAACGGACATGACGAGGTTGGTACTAGGTGGGGATTGAACCAGGGACCCTCGGGTCGCGCACGGCCATTCTGCCACCGCGCCACGCCGTCCGTACCATCATATTGAGTAAAAAAAACTAACTTGTGTCCAAACAAACCTTACAAAATATTTTTTTTCCAGTAAAACTCACAAAAATACATTTCTCCAGGCATTATTAGTCACTTTGAATGTGTGGTTTAGGAGTTATGTTTAAATAACTGTCAGATTGAATGTGACAGTATACTGTCATAGTGAGTAAAACCAATATTTTTTATTCCCAAAACTTACAAAAACAACTGATTCTAGTAAAACTCACATGGATACATCATTACAGGCAATTTTAGATATAATGCATGTTTGGTTTTGTAGTTATGTTTATACAACTTTTACATTAAGTATGACAGTTATACTGTCATATTGAGTAAAACAAAACTAACTTGTGTGTTTACAAACCATACAAAATAATGTTTTTCCAGTAAAACTCACAAAGACACCTTTCTCCAGGCATTATTAGCCATATAGCATGTTTGGTTTAGGAGTTATGTTTAAATATTTGTCATTTTGAACGTAGCAGTTATACTGTCATTATGAGTAAAACCAAATTTTTTTATTTGTAAACCTTACCAAAATACCTGCTACTGGAAAAAAATATTTTGTATGGTTTGCATAGACACAAATTAGTTTCTTTTACTCAATATGACAGTATAACTGTCATACTAAATATGAAAGTTATATAAACATAACTCTAAAACCAAACATGCAATCCGTCTAAAAATGCCTGTAATATTGTATCTATGTGAGTTTTACTATAATCAGGTATTTTGGTAAGGTTTACAAATACAACAATTAGGTTTTACTCATAATGACAGTATAACTGCCACACGCAATATGACAGTTATTTAAATATAACTCCTAAACCTCACATGCAAAATGGCTAATAATGCCTGGAAAAATTTATCTTTGTGAGTTTTACTGGGGGAAAAAAAATATTTTGTAAGGTTTTTAAAGACACAAGTTGTTTTCTTTTTTACTCAATATGACAGTATAACTCTCATACTAAATGTAAAAGTTATATAATTATAACTCCAAAACCAAACATGCATTATGTCTAAAAATGCCTGTAATATTGTATCCATGTGAGTTTTACTAGAATCAGTTGTTTTTGTAAGGTTTTCAAATACAAAATATTGGTTTTACTCACTATGACAGTATACTGTCACATTCAATCTGACAGTTATTTAAACATAACTCCTAAACCACACATACAAAATGACTAATAACGCCTGGAGAAAAGTTTATTTGTGAGTTTTAAACTGTCAGATTGAATGTGACAGTATACTGTCATAGTGAGTAAAACCAGTATTTTGTATTTGCAAAAATTACAAAAACAACTTATTCTAGTAAAACTCACATGGATACAATATTACAGGCATTTTTAGACATAATGCATGTTTGGTTTTGGAGTTATATTAATATGATGAGGTGGCGACTTTTCCAGGGTGTACACCGCCTTCCGCCCGATTGTAGCTGAGATAGGCTCCAGCGCCCCCCGCCACCCCGAAGGGAATAAACGGTAGAAAATGGATGGATGGTTGGACAGTATAACTGTCATACTAAATGTAAAAGTAGTATAAACATAACTCCAAAACCAAACATGCATTATGTCTAAAAATGCCTGTAATATTGTATCCATGTGAGTTAACTAGAATCAGTTGTTTTTGTAAGTTTTGCAAATACAAAATATTGGTTTTACTCACTATGACAGTATACTGTCACATTCAATCTGACAGTTTAAAACTCACAAATAAACTTTTCTCTAGGCGTTATTAGTCATTTTGTATGTGTGGTTTAGGAGTTATGTTTAAATAACTGTCAGATTGAATGTGACAGTGTACTGTCATAGTGAGTAAAACCAATATTTTGTATTTGCAAACCTTACAAAAACAACTGATTCTAGTTAAACTCACATGAATACAATATTACAGGCATTTTTAGACATAATGCATGTTTGGTTTTAGAGTTATGTTTATAATTTTTTTACATTTAGTATGACAGTTTTACTGTCATATTGAGTAAGAAAAAAATAACTTGTGTCTTTACAAACCCATTCATCCATCCATTTTGTACCGCTTATTCCCTTTGGGGTCGCGGGGGGCGCGCTGGAGCCTATCTCAGGTACAATCGGGCGGAAGGCGGGGTACACCCTGGACAAGTCGACACCTCATCGCAGTCTTTACAAACCTTACAAAATTGTTTTTTTTCCATGTAAAACTTAAAAAGATACATTTCTCCAGGCATTATTAACCATTTTGCATGTGTGGTTTAGGAGTTATGTTTACATAACTGTCATATTGAATGTGGCAGTTATACTGTCATTATGAGTAAAACCTATTTTTTGTTTTTGTAAACCTTTCCAAAATACGTGATTCTCGTAAAACGAACATTGGTTTTGGAGTTATATTAATATAACTTTCATATTTAGTATGACAGTTATATCATCATATTGAGTAAAACATTTAACTTGTATCTTTATAAACCTTACAAATTCGTTTTTTCCAGTAAAACTCACAAAGATACATTTCTCCAAGCATTTTTAACCATTTTGCATGTGTGGTATAGGAGTTATGTTTACATAACTGTCATATTAAATGTGGCAGTTATACTGTCATTATGAGTAAAACCAAATTTGTGTATATGTAAACCTTACCGAATTACCTGATTCTGGTAAAACTCACATAGATACAATATTACAGGTATTTTTAGACATATTGCAAGTTTGGTTTTGGAGTTATGTTTATTTAACAGTGTATTTGGTAAAGTTTACAAATCAAAAAATTAGGTTTTACTCATAGTGACAGTATAACTGTCACCCTCAATATGACAGTTATTTAAACATAACTCCTATCTAGTGGTTAGAGTGTCCGCCCTGAGATCGGTAGGTTGTGAGTTCAAACCCCGGCCGAGTCATACCAAGACTATAAAAAATGGGACCCATTACGTCCCTGCTTGGCACTCAGCATCAAGGGTTGGAATTGGGGGTTAAATCACCAAAAATGATTCCCGGGCGCAGCACCGCTGCTCCCCTCACCTCCCAGGGGGTGATCAAGGGGATGGGTCAAATGCAGAGGACAAATTTCACCACACCTAGTGTGTGTGTGACAATCATTGGGACTTTAACTTTAACTTTAACTTTAAAACACAAATGCAAAATGACTAATAATGCCTAGAGAAATGTATATTTGTGAATTTTACTGGAAAACAATATTTTGTAAGGTTTGTAAAGATACAAATTAGTGTTTTATTACTCAATATGATGGTATAACTGTCATACTAAATATGAAAGTTATATAAACATAACTCCAAAACCAAACATACTTTGTGTCTAAAAATTCCTGTGATATTGTATCGATGTGGGTTTTACCAGAATCAGGTATTTTGGTAAGGTTTACAAATACAAAAAATAGGTTTTACTCATAATGACAGTATAACTGCCACACTCAATTTGACAGTTATTTAAACATAACTCCGAAACCAAACATGTTAAATGGCTAATAATGCCTGGGTAAATGTATCTTTGTGAGTTTAACTGGAAAAAAAAAATATTTTGTAAGGTTTGTAAAGACAGAAGTTAGTTTTTTTACTCATAATGACAGTATAACTACCAGATTCAAAATGACAGTTATATAAACATAATGCCAAAACCAAACATGCATTATGTCTAAAAATGCCTGTAGTATTAAATCTATGTGAGTTTGACCAGAATCAGGTATTTTGGTAAGGTTTACAAATACAAAAAGTAGGTTTTACTCATAATGACAGTATAACTGCCACGTTCAAAATTACAGTTATTTAAACATAACTCCTAATTTAAACATGCTAAATGGCTAATACTGCCTGGAGAAAGGTATCTTTGTGAGTTTAACTGGAAAATAAAATTATTTTGTAAGGTTTGTAAAGACACAAGTTAGTTTTTTTTATTCAATATGTTTGCATAACTGTCATAATAAATGTAAAAGTTATATAAACATAACTCCAAAACCAAACATGCATTATGTCTAAAAATGCCTGTAATATTGTATCTATGTGAGTTTTACAAGAATCAGGTATTTTGGTAATGTTGAAAAATACAAAAATTAGGTTTTACTCATACAAAATATTAGTTTAACTCATAAATACGTATACTGTCACAATCAATCTGATAATATGGCTAATAATGCCTTGAGGAATGTATCTTTGTGAGTTTAACTGGAAAAAATATTTTGTAAGGTTTGTAAAGACACAAGTTAGTTTTTTTTTTACACAATATTACAGTATAGCTGTCACACTATTAATGAAAGTTATATAAACACAACTCCAAAACCAAATATGCAATATGTGAGTTTTATCAGAATCAGGTATTTTGGTAAGGTTTACAAAAACAAAAATTAGGTTTTACTCATAGTGACAGTATAACTGCCACACTCAATATGACAGTTATTTAAACATAACTCCTAAAACACAAATGCAAAATGACTAATAATGCCTAGAGAAAGGTATATTTGTGAATTTTACTGGAAAACAATATTTTGTTTGTTTTTTTACTCAATTTGATGGTATAACTTTCATACTAAATATGAAAGTTATATAAACATAACTCCAAAACCAAACATGCTTTATGTCTAAAAATTCCTGTAATATTGTATCGATGTGGTACAAAAAATAGGTTTTACTCATAATGACAGTATAACTGCCACACTCAATATGACAGTTATTTAAACAAAATTCCTAAACCAAACATGATAAATGGCTAATTATACCTGGATAAATGTATCTTTGTGAGTTTTACTGGAAAAAAAAAAGGTTTATAAAGACACAATTTTTTTTTTTTACTCAATATAATGGTATAACTGTCATACTAAATATGAAAGTTGTATAAACATAACTCCAAAACCAAACATGCATTATGTCTAAAAATGCCTGTAATATTGTATCTATGTGATTTTTACCAGAATTAGGTATTTTGGTAAGGTTTACAAATACAAAATCTAGGTTTTACTCATAATGACAGTATAACTGCCACACTCAATATGACAGTTATTTAAACATAACTCCTAAACCAAACATGATAAATGGCTAATTATACCTGGAGAAATGTATCTGTGAGTTTTACTAGAGAAAAAAAAAATGTAATGTTTATAAAGAAACAAGTTTTTTTTTTTACTCAATATAATGGTATAACTGTCATACTAAATATGAAAGTTATATAAACACAACTCCAAAACCAAACATGTTTTATGTCTAGAAATTCCTGTAATATTGTATCTATGTGAGTTTTACCAGAATCCGGTATTTTGGTAAGGTTTACAAATACAAAAAATTGGTTTCACTCATAATGACAATATAACTGCCACATTGAACATGACATGTATTTAAACATAATTCCTAAACCACACATGCAAAATGGCTAATAATGCCTGGAGCAATGTATCTTTGTGAGTTTTCCTGGAAAAAATAATAAAAAATTGTAAGGTTTGTAAAGACACGGTTCCTCCTGAATCCGAGGTTCGACTATCCGGCGTAGCCTCCTCTCCACTACACCTGAATAGTCCTTACCGGGAAGGCTGAGGAGTGTGATCCCACGATAGTTAGAGCACACCCTCCGGTTCCCCTTCTTAAAGAGAGGAACCACCACCCCGGTCTGCCAATCCAGAGGTACTGCCCCCGATGTCCACGCGATGTTGCAGAGTCTTGTCAACCAAGACAGCCCCACAGCATCCAGAGCCTTAAGGAGTTCCGGGCGGATCTCATCTAGCCCTGGGGCCTTGCCACCGAGGAGCTTTTTAACTACCTCAGCAACCTCAGCCCCAGAAATAGGAGAGACCACCACAGACTCCCCAGGCACTGCTTCCTCATAAGAAGACGTGTTGGTGGGATTGAGGAGGTCTTCGAAGTATTCCCTCCACCGATCCACAGTCCGCAGTCGAGGTCAGCAGAACACCATCCTCGCCATACACGGTGTTGATAGTGCACTGCTTCCCCTTCCTGAGGCGGCGGATGGTGGTCCAGAATTGCTTCGAAGCCGTCCGGAAGTCATTTCCCAGGGCTTCCCCGAACTCCTCCCATGTCCGAGTTTTTGCCTCTGCGACCGCTGAAGCCGCACACCGCTTGGCCTGTCGGTACCTGTCCGCTGCCTCAGGAGTCCTATGAGCCAAAAGAACCCGATAGGACTCCTTCTTCAGCTTGACGGCATCCCTCACCGCCGGTGTCCACCAACGGGTTCTAGGATTACCGCCACGACAAGCACCAACTACCTTGCGGCCACAGCTCCAATCAGCCGCCTCGACAATAGAGGCGCGGAACATGGTCTATTCGGACTCAATGTCCAGCACCTCCCTCGTGACATGTTCAAAGTTCTTCCGGAGGTGGGAATTGAAACTCTCTCTGACAGGAGACTCTGCCAGACGTTCCCAGCAAACCCTCACAATGCGTTTGGGCCTGCCAGGTCTGTCCGACATCCTCCCCCACCATCGCAGCCAACTCACCAACAGGTGGTGATCGGTAGAAAGCTCCGCCCCTCTCTTCACCCGAGTGTCCAAAACATGAGGCCGCAAATCCGATGACACAACTACAAAGTCGATCATGGAACTGCGGCCTAGGGTGTCCTGGTGCCAAGTGCACATATGGACACCCTTATGTTTGAACATGGTGTTCGTTATGGACAATCTGTGACGGGCACAAAAGTCCAATAACAAAACACCGCTCGGGTTCAGATCCGGGCAGCCATTCTTCCCAATCACGCCTCTCCAGGTTTCACTGTCGTTGCCAACATGAGCATTGAAGTCCCCCAGTAGCATGAGGGAATCACCCGGGGGAGCACTCTCAAGTACTCCCTCGAGTGAATCCAAAAAGGGTGGGTACTCTGAGCTGCGGTTTGGCGCGTAAGCGCAAACCACAGTCAGGACCCGTTCCCCCACCCGAAGGCGGAGGGAAGCTACCCTCTCGTCCACCGGGTTGAACTCCAACGTACAGGCTCTGAGCCGGGGGGAAACAAGAATTGCCACCCCAGCCCGTCGCCTTTCACTGCCGGCAACACCAGAGTGGAAGAGAGTCCAGCCCCTCTCGAGAGAACTGGTTCCAGAGCTCTTGCTGTGCGTCGAAGTGAGTCCGACTATATCTAACCGGAACTTCTCCACTTTGCGCACTAGCTCAGGCTCCTTCCCCCCCAGCGAGGTGACGTTCCACGTCCCAAGAGCTAGCTTCTGTAGCCGAGGATCGGACCGCCAAGTGCCCTGCCTTCGGCTGCCGCCCAGCTCACATCGCACCCGACCTCTATGACCCCTGCTATGGATGGTGAGCCCATTGGAGGGGGGACCCACGTTGCCTCTTCGGGCTGTGCCCGGCCGGGCCCCATGTCAGGCGCTCGCCATCGTGCCCCACCTCCGGGCCTGGCTCCAGAGGGGGTCCCGGTGACCCGCGTCCGGGCGAGGGAAATCTGGGTCCTTGTTTTTTATTATTCATGGAGGTCTTCGAGCTGCTCTTTGTCTGATCCCTCATAGGACCAGTTTGTCTTGGGAGACCCTACCAGGGACAACATAGCTCCTAGGATCATTGGGACACGCAAACTCCTCTACCACGTTAAGGTGGCAGCTCAGAGAGACAGTTATACCATCGTATTGAGTAAAAAAAAAACCAAACATTTCTTTACAAACCTTAAAAATATTTGTTTCTAGTAAAACTCGCAAAGATACATTTCTCCAGGCATTATTAGCCATTTAGCATGTTTGGTTTAGGAGTTATGTTTAAATAACTGTTATTTTGAATATGGCAGTTATACTGTCATTATGAGTAAAACCCAATTTTTGTATTTGTAAACCTTACAAAAAAATACCTGATTCTGGTCAAACTCACATAGATTCAATATTACAGGCATTTGTAGACGTATTGCAAGTTTGGTTTTGGAGTAATGTTTATTTAACTTTCATATTTAGTATGACTGTTAAACTGTCATATTAAGTGAAAAAACTAACTTGTTTCTTTACAAACCTTATAAAAAAAACGTTTTCCAGGAAAACTCACAAAGATACATTTTTCCGGGCATTATTAGCCATTTTGTAATTGTGGTTTAGGAGTTACAGTATGTTTAAATAACTGTCAGATTGAATGTGACAGTATACTGTCATAGTGAGTAAAACCTAATTTTTGTATTTGTAAACCTTACCAAAAATACCTGATTCTGGTAAAAATCACATAGATACAATATTGCAGGCATTTTTAGACATAATGCATGTTTGGTTTTGGAGTTATGTTTATACAACTTTTATATTTAGTATGACAGTTATACTATCATATTGAGTAAAAAAAAAATAACTTGTGTCTTCACAAACCTTACAAAAAAATATTTTCCCAGTAAAACTCACAAAGATACATTTCTCCAGGCATAATTAGCCATTTATTACTGTCATAATGAGTAAAAAACTACTTTTTGTGTTTGCAAGCCTTAAAATAGCATATGTTTCGAGTAAAACTCACAAGGATGCATTGTTTCAGGCTTTTTTAACCTATTTGCATGTGTGGTTAGGGAGTTAAGCTTAAATAACAGTCAAATTGAATGTAGCAGTTAACTGTCATTATGAGTAAACCCCTAATTTATGTAATTGTACACCTCACCAAATTAACTGATTCTTTTAAAACTCTCAGAGATACAATATTTTAGGCATTTTTAGACATAATGCATGTTTAGTTTTGGAGTTATGTTTATATAACTTTCATATTTGGTATGACAGTTATACTGTCATATTGCATTAAAAAAACTAACTTGCCTCTTTGCAAAACTTACAAAATATATTTTTTCTAGTAAAACTGACAAAGATACATGTCTTCAGGCATTATTAGACATGTTGCATGTTTGGTGTAGGAATTATGTTGAAAAACATTTTTATTGCTTATTTCTCATTATCTCAGGATTTTAAGAACTTTACTGTCATAATGAGTAAAAAACTACTTTTTGTGTTTGCAAGCCTTAAAATAGCAAATGTTTCGAGTAAAACTCACAAGGATGCATTGTTTTAGGCTTTATTAACCTATTTGCATGTGTGATTAGGAAGTTATGTTTAAATAACAGTCAAATTGAATGTAGCAGTTATACTGTCATTATGAAAAAAAAACAATTTTTGTATTTGTAAACCTTACCAAATTACCTGATTCTGGTAAAACTCACATAGATACAATATTTTAGGCATTTTTAGACATAATGCATGTTCAATTTTGGAGTTATGTTTATATATATTTCATATTTGATATGACAGTTATACTGTCATATTGAATTAAAAAAACTAACTTGCCTCTTTGCAAAACTTACAAAATATAATTTTTCTAGTAAAACTAACAAAGTTACATATCTTCACGCATTATCAGACATGTTGCATGTTTGGTGTAGGAATTATGTTGAAAAACATTTTTATTGCTCATTTTGCATTATCTCAGGATTTTAAGAACAATACTGTCATAATGAGTAAAAAACTACTTTTTGTGTTTGCAAGCCTTAAAATAGCATATGTTTCGAGTAAAACTCACAAGGGTGCATTGTTTTAGGCTTTATTAACCTATTTGCATGTGTGATTAGGAAGTTATGTTTAAATAACAGTCAAATTGAATGTAGCAGTTATACTGTCATTATGAAAAAAAAATAAAAATTGTATTTGTAAACCTTACCAAATTACCTGATTCTGGTGAAACTCACATATATACAATATTACAGGCAATTTTAGACATAATGCATGTTTAGGTTTGGAGTTATGTTTATATAACTTTCATATTTGGTATGACAGTTATACTGTCATATTGCATTAAAAAAACTAACTTGCCTCTTTGCAAAACTTACAAAAGATATTTTTTCTAGTAAAACTAACAAAGATACATGTCTTCAGGCATTATTAGACATGTTGCATGTTTGGTGTAGGAATTATGTTGAAAAACATTTTTATTGCTTATTTCTCATTATCTCAGGATTTTAAGAACTTTACTGTCATAATGAGTAAAAAACTACTTTTTGTGTTTGCAAGCCTTAAATTAGCAAATGTTTCGAGTAAAACTCACAAAGATGCATTGTTTTAGGCTTTATTAACCTATTTGCATGTGTAATTAGGAAGTTATGTTTAAATAACAGTCAAATTGAATGTAGCAGTTATACTGTCATTATGAAAAAAAAAAATAATTGTTTTTGTAAACCTTACAAAATTACCTGATTCTGGTGAAACTCACATATATACAATATTACAGGCAATTTTAGACATAATGCATGTTTAGGTTTGGAGTTATGTTTATATAACTTTCATATTTGGTATGACATTTATACTGTTATATTGAATTTAAAAAACTTATTTGACTCTTTGCAAAACTTACAAAATATAATTTTTCTAGTAAAACTAACAAAGATACATGTCTTCAGGCATTATTAGACATGTTGCATGTTTGGTGTAGGAATTATGTTGAAAAACATTTTTATTGCTTATTTTGCATTATCTCAGGATTTTAAGAACATTACTGTCAAAATGAGTAAAAAAACTACTTTTTGTGTTTGTAAGCCTAAAATAGCATATGTTTCGAGTAAAACTCACAAGGATGCATTGTTTTAGGCTTTATTGACCTATTTTGCATGTGTGGTTAGGGAGTTATGTTTAAATAACAGTCAAATTGAATGTAGCAGTTAACTGTCATTATGAGTAAACCCCTAATTTATGTAATTGTACACCTTACCAAAATAACTGATTCTTGTAAAACTCACATAGATACAATATTTTAGGCATTTTTAGACATAATGCATGTTCAGTTTTGGAGTTATGTTTATATAACTTTCATATTTGGTATGACAGTTATACTGTCATATTGGATTAAAAAAACTAACTTGAGTCTTTGTAAAACTTACAAAAGATAATTTTCCTAGTATAACTAACAAAGATACATGTATCCATGCATTATTAGACATGTTGCATGTTTGGTGTAGGAATTATGATGAAAAACATTTTTATTGCTTATTTCGCATTATCTCAGGATTTGTAGAACATTACTGTCATAATGAGTAAAAAACTACTTTTTGTGTTTGCAAGCCTTAAGATAGCAAATGTTTCGAGTAAAACTCACAAAGATGCATTGTTTTAGGCTTTATTAACCTATTTGCATGTGTGGTTAGGAAGTTATGTTTAAATAACTGTAAAATTGAATATAGCAGGTATACTGTCATTATGAGAAAAACCCAATTTTTGTATTTGTAAAATTCACATAGATACAATATTTTAGGCATTTTTAGACATAATGCATGTTCAGTTTTGGAGTTATGTTTAAATAACTTTTACATTTAGTTTGACAGTTATACTGTTATATTGAATTAAAAAAACTAACTTGCGTCGTTGCAAAACTTACAAAAGATACATTTTCTAGTAAAATTAACAAAGATACATGTCTTCAGGCATTATTAGACATGTTGCATGTTTGGTGTAGGAATTATGTTGAAAAACATTTTTATTGCTTTTTTCGCATTATCTCAGGATTTTAAGAACATTACTGGCATATTGAGTAAAAAACTACTATGACATTATACTGTCACATTCAATCTGACTGTTATTTAAACATAACTCCTAAACCATGCAAGCAAAATGTCAAATACTGCCTGGAGAAATGTATCTTTGTAAGTTTTACAGGAAAAAAATAGTTTTTAAGGTTTGTAAAGACACAAGTTAGCTTTTTTTTACTCAATATGACAGTATAACTGTCATACTGAATATGAAAGTTGAATAGATATAACACCAAAACCAAACTTGCAATCTGTCTAAAAATGCCTGTAATATTGAATATATGTGAGTTTTACCAGAATCGGTTATTTTGGTAAGGTTTACAAATACAAAAATTGGGTTTTACTCATAATGACAGTATAACTGCCATATTCAAAATAACAGTTATTTAAACATAACTCCTAAACCAAATATGCTAAATGGCTAATAATGTCTGGAGAAATGAATCTTTGTGACTTTTACTAGAAAAAAAGTATTTTGTAAGGTTTGTAAAGACAAAAGTTAGTTGTTTTTTTTACTCAATATGATGGTATTTCTGTCATTCTAAATATGAAAGTTAGATAAACATAATTCCAAAACCAAACTCCTAAACCAAACTTGCAGTCTGTCTTAAACTGCCTGTTATATTGAATCTATGTGAGTTTTGCCAGAATCAGGTTTTTTGGTAAGGTTTATAAATACAAAACTTGGGTTTTACTCATAATGACAGTATAACTGCAACATTTGATATGACAGGTATGACATGACTCCTAAACCAAACATGATAAATGACTAATAATGCCTGGAGAAATGTATCTTTGTGAGTTTTACTGGAAAAAAATAATGTGTAAGGTTTATAAAGACACAAATTATTATTATTTTTTTAATATGATGAACTGTCTGTCATACTAAATATGAAAGTTATATAAACATAACTCCAAAACCAAAATGCATTTTGTCTAAAAATGCCTGTAATATTGTATCTTTTTTAGTTTTACCAGAATCAGGTATTTTGGTAAAGGTGACAAATACAACTTTGTCAACAGTATACTGTCATAATGACAGTATACTGCCACATTCAATATGACATTTATTTAAACATAACTCCAAAACCAAACATCCATTATGTCTAAAAATTCCTATAATTTTTTATGTACGTGAGTTTTACTAGAATTAGTTGTTTTTGTAAGGTTTACAAATACAAAATATTAGTGTTACTCATAATGAGAGTATACTGTCACAATCAATCTGACAAAATGGCTAATAATGCCTGGAGGAATGAATCTTTGTGAATTTTACTGGAACAAATATTTTGTAAGGTTTGTAAAGACACACGCTAGTTTTTTTTAACTTAATTTTACAGTATAGCTGTCATACTATATATGAAAGTTTTATAAACATAACTCCAAAACCAAACATGCAATCCGTCTAAAAATGTCTATAATATTTATTATATGTAAGTTTTATCAGAATCAGGTATTTTGGTAAGGTTTACAAATCACTCATAGTGACAGAATAACTGCCACACTCAATATGACAGTTATTTAAACATAACTACTAAAACACAAATGCAAAATGACTAAAAATGACTAGAAAAATGTATATTTGTGAATTTTACAGGAAAACAATATTTTATAAGGTTTGTAAAGACACAGATTAATTTTATTTACTTAATATGATGGTATAACTGTCATACTAAATATGAAAGTTATATAAACATAACTCCAAAACCATACATACTTTATGTCTAATAATTCCTGTAATATTGTATCGATGTGGGTTTTACAAGAATCAGGTATTTTGGTAAGGTTTACAAATACAAAAAATAGGTTTTACTCATAATGACAGTATAACTGCCACACTCAATATGACACGTATTTAAACATTACTCCTAAACAAAACATGTTAAATGGCTAATAATGCCTGGGGAAATGTATCTTTGTGAGTTTAACTGGAAAAAAAACATTTTGTAAGGTTTGTAAAGACAGAAGTTAGTTTCTTTACTCATAATGACAGTATAACTACCACTTCAAAATGACAGTTATATAAACATAACTCCAAAACCAAACATGCATTATATTTAAAAATGCCTGTAATATTAAATCTATGTGAGTTTGACCAAAATCAGGTATTTTGGTAAGGTTTACAAATACAAAGAGTAGGTTTTACTCATAATGACAGTATAACTGCCACATTCAAAATTACAGTTATTTAAACATAACTCCTAATTTAAACATGCTAAATGGCTAATACTGCCTGGAGAAAGGTATATTTGTGAGTTTAACTGGGGAAAAAAAATATTTTGTAAGGTTTGTAAAGACACAAGTTAGGTTTTTTTATTCAATATGTTTGTATAACTGTCATAATAAATGTAAAAGTTACATAAACATAACTCCAAAACCAAACATGCATTAAGTATAACTGTCACACTCAATCTGACGGTTAATTAAACATAACTCCTAAAACACAAATGCAAAATGACTAATAATGCCTAGAGAAAGGTATATTTGTGAATTTTACTGGAAAACAATATTTTGTAAGGTTTGTAAAGATACAAATTATTTTTTGTTTTTTACTCAATATGATGGTATAACTTTCATACTAAATATGAAAGTTATATAAACATAACTCCAAAACCAAACATGCTTTATGTCTAAAAATTCCTGTAATATTGTATCGATGTGGGTTTAACCAGAATCAGGTATTTTGGTAAGGTTTACAAATACAAAAAATAAGTTTTACTCATAATGACATTATAACTGCCACACTCAATACGACAGTTGTTTAAACATAACTCCTAAACCAAACATGATAAATGGCTAAATATGCCTGGAGAAATGTATCTTTGTGAGTTTTACTGGGAAAACATTTTTTGTAAGGTTTATAAAGACACAAGTTTTTTTTTTCTTTACTCAATATGATGGTATAACTGTCATACTAAATATAAAAGTTGTATAAACATAACTCCAAAACCAAACATGCATTATGTCTAAAAATGCCTGCAATATTGTATCTATGTGATTTTTACCAGAATCAGGTATTTTTGGTAAGGTTTACAAATACAAAAATTAGGTTTTACTCACTATGACAGTATACTGTCACATTCAATCTGACAGTTATTTAAACATACTGTAACTCCTAAACCACAATTACAAAATGGCTAATAATGCCTGGAAAAATTTATCTTTTTGAGTTTTCCTGGAATTTTTTTTTTTTTTATAAGGTTTGTAAAGAAACAAATTAGTTTTTTTACTTAATATGACAGATTAACTGTCATACTGAATATGAAAGTTAAATAAACATATCTCCAAAACCAAACTTGCAATACGTCTAAAAATGCCTGTTATATTGAATCTATGTGAGTTTTACCAGAATCAGGTATTTTGGTAAGGTTTACAAATACAAAAATTGGGTTTTACTCATAATGACATTAACTGCCATATTCGAAATAACAGTTATTTAAACATAACTCCTGAACCAAACATGCTAAATGGCTAATAATGCCTGGAGAAATGTATCTTTGTGAATTTTACTAGAAAAAATATTTTGTAAGGTTTGTAAAGACAAGTTTTTTTTTTTTTACTCAATATGATGGTATAACTGTCAAACTAATTATAAAAGTAATATAAACATAATTCCAAAACCAAACTCCTAAACCAAACTTGCAATCCGTCTTAAACTGCCTGTAATATTGAATCTATATGTGTTTTACCAGAATCAGGTATTTTGGTAAGGCTTACAAATACAAAACTTGGGTTTTACTCATAATGACAGTATAACTGCATTATTTGATATGACAGTTATTTAAACATAACTCCTAAAGCAAACATGATAAATGGCTAATAATGCCTGGAAAAATTTATATAAACATAACTCCAAAACCAAACATGCATTATGTGTAAAAATGCCTGTAATATTGTATCTATGTGAGTTTTACCAGAATAAGGTATTTTGGTAAGGTTTATAAATACAACATTTAGGTTTTACTCATAATGACAGTATAACTGCCATATTCAAAATAACAGTTATTTAAACATAACTCCTGAACCAAACATGCTAAATGGCTATTAATGCCTGGAGAAATGTATACAAACATAACTCCAAAACCAAACATGCATTATGTCTAAAAATGCCTTTAGTATTGTATCTATGTGAGTTTTACCAGAATCAGGTATTTTGTTAAGGTTGAAAAATACAAAAATTAGGTTTTACTCATAATGACAGTATAACTGCCACATTGACTGCCACCAAACATGCATGATTTCTAAAAATGCCTATAATTTTGTATCCATGTGAGTTTTACTAGAATCAGTTGTTTTTGTAAGGTTTACAAATACAAAATATTAGTTTTACTCATAATGACAGTATACTGTCACAATCAATCTGACAATTTGGCTAATAATGCCTTGAGGAATGTATCTTTGTGAGTTTTACTGGAAATAATATTTTGTAAGGTTTGTAAAGACACAAGTTTTTGTTTTTTTTTACACAATTTTACAGTATAGCTGTCATACTATATATGAAAGTTATATAAACACAACTCCAAAACCAAATATACAAAATGTGAGTTTTATCAGAATCAGGTATTTTGGTAAGGTTTACAAAAACAAAAATTAGGTTTTACTCATAGTGACAGTATAACTGCCACACTCAATAAGACAGTTAATTAAACATAACTCCTAAAACACAAATGCAAAATGACTAATAATGCCTAGAGAAAGGTATATTTGTGAATTTTACTGGAAGACAATATTTGTAAGGTTTGTAAAGATACAAATTATTTTTTGTTTTTTACTCAATATGATGGTATAACTTTCATACTAAATATGAAAGTTATATAAACATAGCTCCAAAACCAAACATGCTTTATGTCTAACAATTCCTGTAATATTGTATCGATGTGGGTTTTACCAGAATCAGGTATTTTGGTAAGGTTTACAAATACAAAAAATAGGTTTTTATTTATAATGACACACAATACAATAACTCCCCCACTCAAAATGACAGTTATTTAAACATAACTCCTAAACCAAACATGATAAATGGCTAATTATGACTGGAGAAATGTATCTTTGTGAGTTTTGGGTGAAAAAAAAACCCTGTAAGATTAATAAAGACACAAGTTTTTTTAGTTTTTTTACTCAATATGATGGTATAACTGTCATACTAAATATGAAAGTTGTATAAACATAACTCCAAAACCAAACATGAATTATGTCTAAAAATGCCTGCAATATTGTATCTATGTGATTTTTTACCAGAATCAGGTATTTTTGGTAAGGTTTACAAATACAAAAATTAGGTTTTACTCATAATGACAGTATATTGTCACATTCAATCTGACAGTTATTTAAACATAACTCCTAAACCACAAATACAAAATGGCTAATAATGCCTGGAGAAATGTATCTTTGTGAGTTTTCCTGGAAAAAAATTTTTTTTATAAGGTTTGTAAAGACACAAGTTATTTTTTTGTACTTAATATGACAGTATAACTGTCATAATAAATATGAAAGTTAAATAAACATAACTCCAAAACCAAACTTGCAATACGTCTAAAAATGCCTGTAATATTGAATCTATGTGAATTTTACCAGAATCAGGTATTTAAGTAAGGTTTACAAATACAAAAATTGGGTTTTACTCATAATGACAGTATACTATCAAATTCAATCTGACAGTTATTTAAACATACTGTAACTCCTAAACCACAATTACAAAATGGCTAATAATGCCTGGAACAATGTATCTTTGTGAGTTTTCCTGGAAACTTTTTTTTTATAAGGTTTGTAAAGAAACAAAATTAGTTTTTTTTACTTTATATGACAGTATAACTGTCATACTATATATGAAAGTTAAATAAACATAACTCCAAAACCAAACTTGCAATCCGTCTTAAACTGCCTGTAATATTGAATCTATATGAGTTTTACCAGAATCAGGTATTTTGGTTAGGTTTACAAACCAAACATGCTAAATAGCTATAAATGCTTGGAGAAATGTATCTTTGTGAGTTTTACTAGAAAAAAATATTTTGTAAGGTTTGTAAAGACAAAAGTTATTTTTTTTTACTCAATATGATGGTTTAACTGTCAAACTAAATATAAAAGTAATATAAACATAATTCCAAAACCAAACTCCTAAACCAAACTTGCAATCCGTCTTAAACTGCCTGTAATATTGAACCTATATGAGTTTTACCAGAATCAGGTATTTTGGTAAGGTTTACATTTGTAAACTTGGGTTTTACTCATAATGACAGTATAACTGCATTATTTGATATGACAGTTATTTAAACATAACTCCTAAACCAAACATGATAAATGGCTATTAATGCCTGGAGAAATGTATGCAAACATAACTCCAAAACCGAACATGTATTATGTCTAAAAATGCCTTTAGTATTGTATCTATGTGAGTTTTACCATAATCAGGTATTTTGGTAAGGTTTACATATACACAAACTTGGTTTTACTCATAATGACAGTATAACTGCCACATTTAATATGACAGTTATGTAAACATAACTCCTATACCACACATGCAAAATGGTTAATAATGCCTGGAGAAATGTATCTTTGTGATTTTTACTAGAAACAAATATTTTGTAAGGTTTGTAAAGACGAAAGTTAGTTTTTTTTTACTCAATATGATGGTATAACTGTCATACTAAATATGAAAGTTATATAAACATAATTCCAAAACCAAACTCCTAAACCAAACTTGCAATCTGTCTTAAACTGCCTGTAATATTGAATCTATGTGAGTTTTACCAGAATCAGGTATTTTGGTAAGGTTTACAAATACATAACTTGGGTTTTACTCATAATGACAGTATAACTGCAACATTTGATATGACAGTTATTTAAACATCACTCCTAATCCAAACATGATAAATGGCTAATAATGCCTGGAGAAATGTATCATGGTGAGTTTTACTGGAAACAAATAATTTGTAAGGTTTATAAAGACACAAGTTAGGTTTTTTTATTTAATATGATGGTATAACTGTCATACTAAATATGAAAGTTATACAAACATAACTCCAAAACCAAACATGCATTATGTCTAAAAATGCCTGTAATATTGTATCTATGTGAGTTTTACCAGAATCAGGTATTTTGGTTAAGGTTGACAAATACAAAAATTAGGTTTTACTCATGATGACAGTATAACTAACACATTGACTGCCACCAAACATGCATTATGTCTAAAAATGCTTATAATTTTGTATCCATGTTAGTTTTACTAGAATCAGTTGTTTTTGTAAGGTTTACAAATACAAAATATTAGTTTTACTCATAATGACAGTATACTGTCACAATTAATCTGACAAAATGGCTAATAATGCCTAGGAATGTATCTTTGTGAGTTTTACTGGAAAACATATTTTGTAAGGTTTGTAAAGACACAAGTTAGTTGTTTTTTTTACACAATTTAACAGTATAGCTGTCATACTATATATGAAAGTTATATAAACATAATTCCAAAACCAAATATGCAATCCGTCTAAAAATGCCTGTAATATTGAATATATGTGAGTTTTATCAGAATCAGGTATTTTGGTAAGGTTTACGAATACAAAAATTAGGTTTTACTCATAGTGACAATATAACTGCCACACTCAGTATGACAGTTAATTAAACATAACTCCTAAAACACAAATGCAAAATGACTACTAATGCCTAGGGAAATGTATATTTGTGAATTTTACTGGAAAACAATGTTTTGTAAGGTTTGTAAATATACAAATTAGTTTTTTTTTACTCAATATATGATGGTATAACTGTCATACTAAATATGAAAGTTATATAAACATTACTCCAAAACCAAACATGCTTTATGTCTAAAAATTCCTGTAATATTGTATCGATGTGGGTTTTACCAGAATCAGGTATTTTGGTAAGGTTTACAAATACAAAACATAGGTTTTACTCATAATGACAGTATAACTGCCACACTCAATATGACAGTTATTTAAACATAACTCCTAAACCAAACATGATAAATGACTAATTATGCCTGGAGAAATGTATCTTTGTGAGTTTTACTGGGGGAAAAAAAATTGGTATAACTGTCATACTAAATATGAAAGTTGTATAAAAATAACTCCAAAACCAAACATGCATTATGTCTAAAAATGCCTGCAATATTGTATGTGATTTTTACCAGAATCAGGTATTTTTGGGTAAGGTTTACAAATACAAAAATTAGGTTTTACTCACTATGACAGTATACTGTCACATTCAATCTGACAGTTATTTAAACATATTGTAACTCCTAAACCACAAATACAAAATGGCTAATAATGCCTGGAGAAATGTATCTTTGTGAGTTTTCCTGGAAAAAAACAAAACAATTTATAAGGTTTGTAAAGTCACAAGTTATTTTTTTACTTAATATGACAGTAGAACTGTCATACTAAATATGAAAGTTAAATAAACATAACTCCAAAACCAAACTTGCAATACGTCTTAAAATGCCTGGAATATTGAATCTATGTGAGTTTTACCAGAATCAGGTATTTTGGTAAGGTTTACAAATACAAAAATTGGGTTTTACTCATAATGACAGTATAACTGCCATATTCAAAATAACAGTTATTTAAACATAACTCCTAAACCAAACATGCTAAATAGCTAATAATGCCTGTAGAAATGTATCTTTGTGAGTTTTACTAGAAAAAAATATTTTGTAAGGTCTGTAAAGACAAAAGTTTTTTTTTTTTTTTACTCAATATGATGGTATGACTGTCAAACTAAATATACAAGTAATATAAACATCATTCCAAAACCAAACTCCTAAACCAAACGTGCAATCCGTCTTAAACTGCCTGTAATATTGAATCTATATGAGTTTTACCAGAATCAGGTATTTTGGTAAGGTTTACAAATACAAAACTTGGGTTTTACTCATAATGACAGTATAACTGCATTATTTGATATGACAGTTATTTAAACATAACTCCTAAACCAAACATGATAAATAGCTAATAATGCCTGGAAAAAGTTATATAAACATAACTCCAAAACCAAACATGCATTATGTCTAAAAATGCCTGTAATATTGTATCATTGTGAGTTTTACCAGAATCAGGAATTTTGGTAAGGTTTATAAATACAAAAATTAGGTTTTACTCATAATGACAGTATAACTGCCACCCTCAATATGACAGTTATGTTAACATAACTCCTAAACCACACATGCAAAATGGCTAATAATGCCTGGAGAAATGTATCTTTGTGAATTTTACAGGAAAAAAAATATTTTGTAAGGTTTGATAAGACACAAAATAGTTTTTTTTATTTAATATGTTTGTATAACTGTCATAATAAATGTAAAAGTTATATAAACATAACTCCAATACCAAACATGCAATCCGTCTAAAAATGCCTGTAATATTGAATCTATGTGAGTTTTACTAGAATCAGGTATTTTGTTAAGATTTACAAATACAAAAATTAGGTTTTACTCACTATGACAGTATACTGTCACATTCAATCTGACTGTTATTTAAACACAAATTCTAAACCACAGATGCAAAATGGCTAATAATAACTGGAGAAATGTATTTTTGTGAGTTTTACTGGAAAAAAAAATATTTTGTAAGGTTTGTATAGACACAAGTTAGTTTTTTTTTTTACTCAATATGATGGAAACATGCTTTATGTCTAAAAAATCCTGTAATATTTTATCCATGTGAGTTTTCAGTTATTTTGGTAATTTTACAAATACAAAAAATAGGTTTTACTCATAATGACAGTATATCTGCCACACTCAATATGACAGTTATTTAAACATAGCTCCACCCACTCAGCAGATGATTTTATGAATTTCTTTAATAAGAAAATTGAACTCATTAGAAAGGAGATTAAAGACAATGCATCGCAGCTATGACTGGGTTCTATTAACACAGATACGACTGTATCTACGAAGGATACCGCCCTCCAAAATAGTTTCTCTCTCTTTGATGAAATAACACTAGAGGAATTGTTAAGATGTGTCAATGGGACAAAACAAACATGTCTACTTGACCCATTTCCTGGGAAACTTATTAAGGAGCTATTTGTATTATTAGGTCCATCAGTGCTAAATATTATAAACTTATCACTTTCCTCTGGCACTGTTCCACTAGCATTCAAAAAAGCGGTTATTCATCCTTTGCTCAAAAGACCTAACCTCGATCCTGACCTCATGGTAAACTACCGGCCGGTGTCCCACCTTCCGTTTATCTCGAAAATCCTCGAAAAAATTGTCGCACAGCAGCTAAATGAACACTTAATGTCTAACAATCTCTGTGAACCTTTTCAATCCGGTTTCAGGGCAAATCACTCTACGGAGACAGCCCTCGCAAAAATGACTAATGATCTACTAACGATGGATTCTGATGCGTCATCTATGTTGCTGCTTCCTGATCTTATCGCTGCTTTCGATACCGTCGATCATAACATTTTATTAGAGCGTATCAAAACACGTATTGGTATGTCAGACTTAGCCTTGTCGTGGTTTAACTCTTATCTTACTGACAGGATGCAGTGCGTCTCCCATAACAATGTGACCTCGGACTATGTTAAGGTAACGTGCGGAGTCCCCCAAGATTCGGTTCTTGGCCCTGCACTCTTTAGTATTTACATGTTGCCGCTAGGCGACATCATACGCAAATACGGTGTTAGCTTTCATTGCTATGCTGATGACACCCAACTCTACATGCCCCTAAAGCTGACCAACACGCCGGATTGTAGTCAGCTGGAGGCGTGTCTTAATGAAATTAAACAATGGATGTCCGCTAACTTCTTGCAACTCAACACTAAGAAAACGGAAATGCTGATTATCGGTCCTGCTAAACACCGACATTTATTTGATAATACCACCTTAACATTTGACAACCAAACAATTACACAAAGCGACTCAGTAAATAATCTGGGTATTATCTTCGACCCAACTCTCCTTTGAGTCACACATTAAGAGTGTTACTAAAACGGCCTTCTTTCATCTCTGTAATATCGCTAAAATTCGTTCCATTTTGTCCACTAGCGACGCTGAGATCATTATTCATGCGTTCGTTACGTCTCGTCTCGATTACTGTAACGTATTATTTTCGGGTCTCCCTATGTCTAGCATTAAAAGATTACAGTTGGTACAAAATGCGGCTGCTAGACTTTTGACAAGAACAAGAAAGTTTGATCATATTACGCCTATACTGGCTCACCTGCACTGGCTTCCTGTGCACTTAAGATGCAACTTTAAGGTTTTACTACTTACGTATAAAATACTACACGGTCTAGCTCCAGCCTATCTTGCCGATTGTATTGTACCATATGTCCCGGCAAGAAATCTGCGTTCAAAGAACTCCGGCTTATTAGTGATTCCCAGAGCCCAAAAAAAGTCTGCGGGCTGTAGAGCGTTTTCTATTCGGGCTCCAGCACTATGGAATGCCCTCCCGGTAACAGTTAGAGATGCTACCTCAGTAGAAACATTTAAGTCCCATCTCAAAACTCATTTGTATACTCTAGCCTTTGAATAGCCCCCCTTTTTTTAGACCAGTTGATCTGCCGTTTCTTTTCTTTTCTCCTCTGCTCCCCCCTATCCCTTGTGGAAGGGGAGACACACAGATCCGGTGGCCATGGATGGGGTGCTGGCTGTCCGGGGTCGGGACCCGGGGTGGACCGCTCGCCTGTATATCGGTTGGGAACATCTCTGCGCTGCTGACCCGTCTCCGCTCGGGATGGTTTCCTGCTGACCCCACTGTGGACTGGACTCTTACTGTTATGCTGGATCCACTATGGACTGGACTCTCACAATATTATGTTAGACCCACTCGACATCCATTGCATTCGGTCTCCCTAGAGGGGGGGGTTACCCACATATGCGGTCCTCTCCAAGGTTTCTCATAGTCATTCACATCGACGTCCCACTGGGGTGAGTTTTTCCTTGCCCTTATGTGGGCTGTACCGAGGATGTCGTTGTGGCTTGTGCAGCCCTTTGAGACACTTGTGATTTAGGGCTATATAAATAAACATTGATTGATTGATTGATAACTCTAAACCAAACATGGTTAATAGGCTATAATGCCTGGAGAAATGTATCTTTGTGAGTTTTACTGGAAACATTTTTTTTTTAAGGTTTATAAAGACACAAGTTCGTTTTTTTTACTCAATATGACAGTATAACTGGAATACTAAATGTAAAAAATATATAAACATAACTCCAAAACCAAACATGCATTATGTTTAAAAATGCCTGTAATTTTGTATCCATGCGAGTTTTACTAAAATCAATTGTTGTAGTAAGGTTTGCAACTACAAAATATTGGCTTTACTCACCATGATAGTATACTGTCACATTCAATTTGACAGTTATTTAAACATAACTACCAAACCACACATGCGAAATGGCTATAATGCCTGGAGAAATGTATCTTTGTGAGATTACTGTCATTTTGAGTAAAACCTAATTTTTGTATTCGTAAACCTTACCAAAATACCCGATTCTGATAAAACTCACATATATTCAATATTACAGGCATTTTTAGACGGATTGCATATTTGGTTTTGGAATTATGTTTATATAACTTTCATATATAGTATGACAGCTATACTGTTAAATTGTGTAAAAAAACAACTAAATTGTGTCTTTACAAACCTTACAAAATATTTTTTCCAGTAAAACTCACAAAGATACATTCCTCTAGGCATTATTAGCCATTTTGTCAGATTAATTGTGACAGTGTACTGTCATTATGAGTAAAACTAATATTTTGTATTTGTAAACCTTACAAAAACAACTGATTCTAGTAAAACTCACATGGATACAAAATTATAAGCATTTTTAGACATAATGCATGTTTGGTGGCAGTCAATGTGGCAGTTATACTGTCATTATGAGTAAAACCTAATTTTTGTATTGGTCAACCTTAACCAAAATACCTGATTCTGGTAAAACTCACATAGATACAATATTACAGGCATTTTTAGACATAATGCATGTTTGGTTTTGGAGTTATGTTTATATAACTTTCATATTTAGTATGACAGTTATACCATCATATTAAATAAAAAAACTAACTTGTGTCTTTATAAACCTTACAAATTATTTGTTTCCAGTAAAACTCACCATGATACATTTCTCCAGGCATTATTAGCCATTTATCATGTTTGGATTAGGAGTTATGTTTAAATAACTGTTATTTTGAATATGGCAGTTATACAGTCATTATGAGTAAAACCTAAATTTTGTATTTATAAACCTTACCAAAATACCTGATTCTGGTAAAACTCACATAGATACAATATTACAGGCATTTTTAGACATAATGCATGTTTGGTTTTGGAGTTATGTTCATATACATTTTTCCAGGCATTATTAGCCATTTATCATGTTTGGTTTAGGAGTTATGTTTAAATAACTGTCATATCAAATAATGCAGTTATACTGTCATTATGAGTAAAACCCAAGTTTTGTATTTGTAAACCTTACCAAAATATCTGATTCTGGTAAAACTCATATAGATTCAATATTACAGGCAGTTTAAGACGGATTGCAAGTTTGGTTTAGGAGTTTGGTTTTGGAATTATGTTTATATTACTTTTATATTTAGTTTGACAGTTAAACCATCATATTGAGTAAAAAAAAAAAAACTTTTGTCTTTACAAACCTTACAAAATATTTTTTTCTAGTAAAATTCACAAAGATACATTTCTCCAGGCATTTATAGCTATTTAGCATGTTTGGTTTAGGAGTTATGTTTAAATAACTGTTATTTTGAATATGGCAGTTATACTTTCATTATGAGTAAAACCCAATGTTTGTATTTGTAAACCTTACCAAAATACCTGATTCTGGTAAAACTCACATAGATACAATATTGCAGGCATTTTTAGACATCATGCATGTTTGGTTTTGGAGTTATGTTTATACAACTTTTATATTTAGTATGACAGTCATACCATCCTATTGAGTAAAAAAAAAAAAAAATAACTTGTGTCTTTATAAACCTTACAAAATGTTCCCAGTAAAACTCACAAAGATACATTTCTCCAGGCATAATTAGCCTTTTATCATGTTTGGTTTAGGAGTTATGTTTAAACAACTGTCATATTGAGTGTGGCAGTTATACTGTCATTATGAGTAAAACCTATTTTTTGTATTTGTAAATTTTACCAAAATACCTGATTCTGGTAAAACCCACATCGATACAATATTGCAGGGATTTTTAGACATAAAGCATGTTTGGTTTTGGAGTTATGTTTATATAACTTTCATATTTAGTATGAAAGTTATACCATCATATTGAGTAAAAAACAAAAAATAATTTGTATCTTTACAAACCTTGTTTTCCAGTAAAATTCACAAATATACCTTTCTCTAGGCATTATTAATCATTTTGCATTTGTGTTTTAGGAGTTATGTTTAATTAACTGTCATATTGAGTGTGGCAGTTATACTGTCACTATGAGTAAAACCTAATTTTAGTTTTTGTAAACCTTACCAAAATACCTGATTCTGATAAAACTCACATGTATTCAATATTACAGGCATTTTTAGACGGATTGCATATTTGTTTTGGAGTTGTGTTTATATAACTTTCATATATAGTATGACAGCTATACTGTTAAATTGTGTAAAAAAAAAAAACTAACTCGTTTCTTTACCAAAATACCTGATTCTGGTAAAACTCATATAGATTCAATATTACAGGCAGTTTAAGACGGTTTGCAAGTTTGGTTTAGGAATTTGTTTTTGGAATTATGTTTATATTAATTTTATATTTAATTTGACAGTTATACCATCATCCATCCATCCATCCATTTTCTACCGTTATTCCCTTTGGGGTCGCGGGGGGCGCTGGAGACTATCTCAGCTACAATCGGGCGGAAGGCGGGGTACACCCTGGACAAGTCGCCATCTCATCGCAGGGCCAACACAGATAGACAGACAACATTCACACTCACATCCACACACTAGGGCCAATTTAGTGTTGCCAATCAACTTTTCCCCAGGTGCATGTCTTTGGAGGTGGGAGGATGCCGGAGTACCCGGAAGGAACCCATGCAGTCCCGGGGAGGACATGCAAACTCCACACAGAAAGATCCCGAGCCCGGGACTGAACCCAAGACTACTCAGGACCTTCGCAGATGCACTAACCCCTCTTCCACCGTGAAGCCCAGTTATACCATCATATTCAGTAAAAAAAAAAAACTTTTGTCTTTACAAACCTTACAAAATAGTTTTTTCTAGTAAAATTCACAAAGATACATTTCTCCAGGCATTATTAGCCATTTAGCATGTTTGGTTTAGGAGTTGTGTTTAAATAACTGTTATTTTGAATATGGCAGTTATACTGTCATTATGAGTAAAACCCAATTTTTGTATTTGTAAACCTTACCTAAATACCTGATTCTGATAAAACTCACATAGATTCAATATTACAGGCATTTTTAGACGTATTGCAAGTTTGGTTTTGGAGTTATGTTTATTTAACTTTCATATTTAGTATGACAGTTATACTGTCATATTAAGTAAAAAAAACCTAACTTGTGTCTTTACAAACCTTATAAAAAAAATTTTTTTTTCCAGGAAAACAAAGATACATTTCTCCAGGCATTATTAGCCATTTTGTATTTGTGGTTTAGGAGTTATGTTTAAATAACTGTCAGGTTGAATGTGACAGTATACTGTCATTATGAGTATAACCTATTTTTTGTATTTGTAAACCTTACCAAAAATACCTGATTCTGGTAAAAATCACATAGATACAATATTGCAGGCATTTTTAGACATAATGCATGTTTGGTTTTGGAGTTATGTTTATACAACTTTCATATTTAGTATGACATCATATTGAGTAAAAAAAAAAAAAACTTGTGTCTTTATAAACGTTACATTTTTTTTTTCCCCACAACTCACAAAGGTACATTTCTCCAGGCATAATTAGCCATTTATCATGTTTGGTTTAGGAGTTATGTTTAAATAACTGTCATATTGAGTGGGGTAGTTATTGTATCGTGTGTCATTATAAATAAAAACCTATTTTTTGTAATTGTAAACCTTACTAAAATACCTGATTCTGGTAAAACTCACATAGATACAATATTAAAGGCATTTTTAGACATAATGTATGTTTGGTTTTGGAGTTATATTTATATAACTTTCATATTTAGTATGACAGTTATACCATCATATTCAATAAAAAAACTAACTTGTGTCTTTATAAACCTTACAAATTATTTGTTTCCAGTAAAACTCACACTGATACATTTCTCCAGGCATTATTAGCCAGCCATTTATCATGTTTGGTTTAGGAGTTATGTTTAAATAACTGTCATATCAAATGTTGCAGTTATACTGTCATTATGAGTAAAACCCAAGTTTTGTATTTGTAAACCTTACCAAAATACCTGATTCTGGTAAAACTCACATAGATTAAATATTACAGGCAGTTTAAGACATATTGCAAGTTTGGTTTAGGAGTTTGGTTTTGGAATTATGTTTATATAACTTTCATATTTAGTATGACAGTTATACCATCATATTGAGTAAAAAAAAACTAACTTTTGTCTTTACAAACCTTACAAAATATTTGTTCCTAGTAAACATCACAAAGATACATTTTTTCCAGGCATTATTAGCCATGTATCATGTTTGGTTTAGGAATTATGTTTAAATAACTGTCATGTTGAGTGTGGCAGTTATATTGTCATTATGAGTAAATAAATACATTTTTTTATTTGTAAACCTTACCAAAATACCTGATTCTGGTAAAACTCATATAGATACAATATTACAGGAATTTTTAGACATAAAACATGTTTGGTTTAGGAATTATGTGTAAATAACTGTCAGATTGAATGTGACAGTATACTGTCATAGTGAGTTAAACCAATATTTTGTATTTGCAAACCTTACAAAAACAACTGATTCTAGTTAAACTCACATGAATACAATATTACAGGCATTTTTAGACATAATGCATGTTTGGTTTTGGAGTTATGTTTATATTTTTTTTACATTTAGTATGACAGTTTTACTGTCATATTGAGTAAGAAAAAAATAACTTGTGTCTTTACAAACCCATTCATCCATCCATTTTCTACAGCTTATTCCCTTTGGGGTCGCGGGGGGCGCTGGAGCCTATCTAAGCTACAATCGGGTGGAAGGCGGCGTACACCCTGGACAAGTCGCCATCTCATCGCAGTCTTTACAAACCTTACAAAATTGTTTTTTTTTTCCTGTAAAACATAAAAAGATACATTTCTCCAGGCATTATTAACCATTATGCATGTGTGGTTTAGGAGTTATGTTTACATAACTGTCATATTGAATGTGGCAGTTATACTGTCATTATGAGTAAAACCTATTTTTTGTTTTTGTAAACCTTACCAAAATACCTGATTCTAGTAAAACGAACATAGATTCATTGGTTTTGGAGTTATGATAATTTATCTTTCATATTTTGTATGACAGTTATATCATCATATTGAGTAAAAAATTTAACTTGTATCTTTATAAACCTTACAAATTCGTTTTTTCCAGTAAAACTCACAAAGATACATTTCTCCAGGCATTATTAGGCATTTATCATGTTTGGTTTAGGAATTATGTTTAAATACCTGTCATGTTAAATGTGGCAGTTATATTGTCATTATGAGTAAAACCTATTTTTTGTATTTGTAAACCTTACCGGTTTAGGAATTATGTTTAAATACCTGTCATGTTAAATGTGGCAGTTATATTGTCATTATGAGTAAAACCTATTTTTTGTATTTGTAAACCTTACCAAAATACCTGATTATGGTAAAACTCACATAGATACAATATTACAGGAATTTTTAGACATAAAACATGTTTGGTTTTGGAGTTATGTTTATATAACTTTCATATATAGTATGACAGTTGTATTAAGTAAAAAAAAACTAATTTGTGTCTTTACAAACCTTACAAAATATTTTTTTTTCGTTAAAATTCACAAAGATACATTTTTCCAGGCATTATTAGTCATTTTGCATTTGTTTTTTATGAGTTATGTTTAAAAAACTGTCATATTGAGTGTGGCAGATATACTGTCATTATGAGGAAAACCTAATTTTTGTATTTGTAAAACATACCAATATACCTGATTTTGGTAAAACTCACATAGATTCAATATTACAGGCATTTTTAGACGGATTGCAAGTTTGGTTTTAGAGTTATGTGTATATAACTTTCATATTTAGTATGACAGTTATACTGTGAAATTGAGTAAAAATAACAAACTTGTAATTTTAAAAACCTTACAAAATATTTTTTTCCATTAAAATTCACAGAGCTACATTTTTCTCGGCATTATTAGTCATTTTGCATGTGTGGTTTAGGAGTTATGTTTAAACAGCTGTCAGATTGAATGTGACACTCATATAGATTCAATATTACAGGCAGTTTAAGACGGATTGCAAGTTTGGTTTAGGAGTTTGGTTTTGGAAATATGTTTATATTACTTTTATATTTAGTTTGACAGTTATACCATCATATTGAGTTAAAAAAAAAACTAACTTTTGTCTTTATAAACCTTACAAAAAAATGTTTTCCCAGTAAAACTCACAAAGATACATTCTCCAGGCATAATTACTTTTTGTGTTTGCAAGCCTTAAAATAGCATATGTTTCGAGTAAAACTCACAAAGATGCATTGTTTTAGGCTGTATTAGGCTATTTTGCATGTGTGGTTAGGAAGTTATTTTTAAATAACTGTCAAATTGAATTTAGCAGTTATCTGTCATTATTAGTAAACCCCTAATTTATGTAATTGTACACCTTACCAAATTAACTGATTCTTTTAACACTATCATAGATGTAATATTTTAGTCATTTTTAGACATAATGCATGTTAAGTTTTGGAGTTATGTTTATATAACTTTTATATTTGGTATGACATTTATACTGTCATATTGAATTAAAAAAACTAACTTGCGTCATGGCAAACCTTACAGAAGATAATTTTTCTAGTAATTTTATTTCATTATGAAAAAAAAAATGTGTATTTGTAAACCTTACCAAATTACCTGATTCTAGTGAAACTCACATAGATACAATATTTTAGGCATTTTTAGACATAATGAATGTTAAATTTTGGAGTTATGTTTATATATATTTCATATTTGGTATGACAGTTATACTGTCATATTGCATTAAAAAAACTAACTTGCCTCTTTGAAAAACTTACAAAAGATAATTTTTCAAGTAAAACTAACAAAGATACATGTCTTCACGCATTATTAGACATGTTGCATGTTTGGGGTAGGAAATATCTTGAAAAACATTTTTATTGCTTATTTCGCTTTATCTCAGGATTTTCAGAACATTACTGTCATATGAGTAAAAAAACTACTTTTTGTGTTTGCAAACTTTAAAATAGCATATGTTTCGAGTAAAACTCACATGGATGCATTGTTTTAGACTTTATTAGCCTATTTTGCATGTGTGGTTAGAAGTTATGTTTAAATAACTGTCAAATTGAATGTAGCAGTTATCTGTCATTATGAGTATACCCCTAATTTATGTAATTGTACACCTTACCAAATTAACTGATTCTTGCAAAACTCACATAGATACAATATTTTAGGCATTTTTAGACATAATGCATGTTTCGTTTTGGAGTTATGTTTATATAACTTTCATATTTGGTATGACAGTTATACTGTCATATTGTATTAAAAAAACTAACTTGAGTCTAACTTACAAAAGATAATTTTTCTAGTATAACTAACAAAGATACATGTATCCAGGCATTATTAGACATGTTGCTTGTTTGGTGTAGGAATTATGTTGAAAAACATTTTTATTGCTTATTTTGCATTATCTCAGGATTTTAAGAACATTACTGTCATAATGAGTAAAAACTACTTTTTGTGTTTGCAAGCCTTAAAATAGCAAATGTTTCGAGTAAAACTCACAAGGATGCATTGTTTTAAGCTTTATTAACTTATTTGAATGTGTGATTAGGAAGTTATGTTTAAATAACAGTCAAATTGAATGAAGCAGTTATACTGTCATTATGAAAATATTTCTGTATTTGTAAACCTTACCAAATTACCTGATTCTGGTGAAACTCACATAGATACAATATTACAGGTATTTTTAGACATAATGCATGTTCAGTTTTGGAGTTATGTTTATATAACTTTCATAATTGGTATGACAGTTATACTGTCATATTGAATTAAAAAAACTTATTTGCCTTTTTGCAAAACTTACAAAAGATAATTTTTCTAGTAAAACTAACAAAGATACATGTCTTCAGGCATTATTAGACATGTTGCATGTTTGGTGTAGGAATAATGTTGAAAAACATTATTATTGCTTATTTCGCATTATCTCAGGATTTTAAGAACATTACTGTCAAAATGAGTATAACACTACTTGTTGTGTTTGCAAGCCTTAAAATAGCATATGTTTCGAGTAAAACTCACAAGGATGCATTGTTTTAGGCTTTATTAACCTATTTTGCATGTGTGGTTAGGGAGTTATGTTTAAATAACAGTCAAATTTAATGTAGCAGTTAACTATCATTATGAGTAAACCCCTAATTTATGTAATTGTACACCTTACCAAATTAACTGATTCTTGTAAAACTCACATAGATACAATATTTTAGGCATTTTTAGACATAATGCATTTTCAGTTTTGGAGTTATGTTTATATAACTTTCATATTTGGTATGACAGTTATACTGTCATATTGAATTTAAAAAACTTATTTGACTCTTTGCAAAACTTACAAAATATATTTTTTCTAGTAAAACTAACAACGATACATGTCTTCAGGCATTATTAGACATGTTGCATGTTTGGTGTAGGAATTATGTTGAAAAACATTTTTATTGCTTATTTCGCATTATCTCAGGATTTTAAGAACATTACTGTCAAAATGAGTAAAACACTACTTTTTGTGTTTGCAAACCTTAAAATAGCATATGTTTAGAGTAAAACTCACAAGGATGCATTGTTTTAGGCTTTATTAGCCTATTTGCATGTGTGGTTAGGAAGTTATGTTTAAATAACTGTCAAATTGAATATAGCAGGCATTATTAAGCATGTTGCATGTTTGGTGTAGGAATTATTTTGAAAAACAATTTTATTGATTTTTTCGCATTATCGCAGGATTTTAAGAACATTACTGGCATATTGAGTAAAAAACTACTATGACAGTATACTGTCACATTCAATCTGACTGTTATTTAAACATAACTCCTAAACCATGCAAGCAAAATGTCAAATAATGCCTGGAGAAATGTATCTTTGTAAGTTTTACAGGAAAAAAATAGTTTCTAAGGTTTGTAAAGACACAAGTTAGCTTTTTTTTACTCAATATGACAGTATAACTGTCATACTAAATATGAAAGTTGAATAAATATAACACCAAAACCAAACTTGCAATCCGTCTAAAAATGCCTGTAATATTGAATATATGTGAGTTTTACCAGAATTAGTTATTTTGGTGAGGTTTACAAATACAAAAATTGGGTTTTACTCATAATGACAGTATAACTGCCATATTCAAAATAACAGTTATTTAAACATAACTCCTAAACCAAATATGCTAAATGGCTAATAATGCCTGGAGAAATGAATCTTTGTGAGTTTTACTAGAAAAAAAATATTTTGTAAGGTTTGTAAAGACAAAAGTTAGTTGTTTTTTTTACTCAATATGATGGTATAACTGTCATGCTAAATATGAAAGTTTTATAAACATAACTCCAAAACCAAACATGCAATCTTTTTAAAAATGTCTGTAATATTTATTATATGTAAGTTTTATCAGAATCAGGTATTTGGTAAGGTTTACAAATCAAAAAATTAGGTTTTACTCATAGTGACAGTATAACTGTCACCCTCAATATGACAGTTATTTAAACATAACTCCTATCTAGTGGTTAGAGTGTCCGCCCTGAGATCGGTAGGTTGTGAGTTCAAACCCCGGCCGAGTCATACCAAAGACTATAAAAAATGGGACCCATTACGTCCCTGCTTGGCACTCAGTATCAAGGGTTGGAATTGGGGGTTAAATCACCAAAAATGATTCCCGGGCGCAGCACCGCTGCTCCCCTCACCTCCCAGGGGGTGATCAAGGGGATGGGTCAAATGCAGAGGACACATTTCACCACACCTAGTGTGTGTGTGATAATCATTGGGACTTTAACTTTAACTTTAACTTTAACTTTAAAACACAAATGCAAAATGACTAATAATGCCTAGAGAAATGTATATTTGTGAATTTTACTGGAAAACAATATTTTGTAAGGTTTGTAAAGATACAAATTAGTGTTTTATTACTCAATATGATGGTATAACTGTCATACTAAATATGAAAGTTATATAAACATAACTCCAAAACCAAACATACTTTATGTCTAAAAATTCCTGTGATATTGTATCGATGTGGGTTTTACCAGAATCAGGTATTTTGGTAAGGTTTACAAATACAAAAAATAGGTTTTACTCATAATGACAGTATAACTGCCACACTCAATATAACAGTTATTTAAACATAACTCCGAAACCAAACATGTTAAATGGCTAATAATGCCTGGGTAAATGTATCTTTGTGAGTTTAACTGGAAAAAAAAATATTTTGTAAGGTTTGTAAAGACAGAAGTTAGTTTTTTTACTCATAATGACAGTATAACTGCCACATTCAAAATGACAGTTATATAAACATAACGCCAAAACCAAACATGCATTATGTCTAAAAATGCCTGTAGTATTAAATCTATGTGAGTTTGACCAGAATCAGGTATTTTGGTAAGGTTTACAAATACAAAAAGTAGGTTTTACTCATAATGACAGTATAACTGCCACGTTCAAAATTACAGTTATTTAAACATAACTCCTAATTTAAACATGCTAAATGGCTAATACTGCCTGGAGAAAGGTATCTTTGTGAGTTTAACTGGAAAATAAAATTATTTTGTAAGGTTTGTAAAGACACAAGTTAGTTTTTTTTATTCAATATGTTTGTATAACTGTCATAATAAATGTAAAAGTTATATAAACATAACTCCAAAACCAAACATACATTATGTCTAAAAATGCCTGTAATATTGTATCTATGTGAGTTTTACAAGAATCAGGTATTTTGGTAATGTTGAAAAATACAAAAATTAGGTTTTACTCATACAAAATATTAGTTTAACTCATAATGACGTATACTGTCACAATCAATCCGACAATATGGCTAATAATGCCTTGAGGAATGTATCTTTGTGAGTTTAACTGGAAAAAATATTTTGTAAGGTTTGTAAAGACACAAGTTAGTTTTTTTTACACAATATTACAGTATAGCTGTCATACTATATATGAAAGTTATATAAACACAACTCCAAAACCAAATATGCAATATGTGAGTTTTATCAGAATCAGGTGTTTTGGTAAGGTTTACAAAAACAAAAATTAGGTTTTACTCATAGTGACAGTATAACTGCCACACTCAATATGACAGTTATTTAAACATAACTCCTAAAACACAAATGCAAAATGACTAATAATGCCTAGAGAAAGGTATATTTGTGAATTTTACTGGAAAACAATATTTTGTAAGGTTTGTAAAGATACAAATTAGTTTGTTTTTTTACTCAATTTGATGGTATAACTTTCATAGTTATATAAATATAACTCCAAAACCAAACATGCTTTATGTCTAAAAATTCCTGTAATATTGTATCGATGTGGTACAAAAAAATGCAAATACAAAATATTGGTTTTACTCACTATGACAGTACACTGTCACATTCAATCTGACAGTTATTTAAACATAACTCCTAAACCACACATACAAAATGACTAATAACGCCTGGAGAAAAGTTTATTTGTGAGTTTTAAACTGTCAGATTGAATGTGACAGTATACTGTCATAGTGAGTAAAACCAATATTTTGTATTTGCAAAACTTACAAAAACAACTGATTCTAGTTAACTCACATGGATACAATATTACAGGCATTTTTAGACATAATGCATGTTGGGTTTTGGAGTTATGTTTATACTACTTTTACATTTAGTATGACAGTTATACTTTCCAACCATCCATCCATTTTCTACCGTTTATTCCCTTCGGGGTGGCGGGGGGCGCTGGAGCCTATCTCAGCTACAATCGGGCGGAAGGCGGGGTACACCCTGGAAAAGTCGCCATCTCATCATATTAATATAACTCCAAAACCAAACATGCATTATGTCTAAAAATGCCTGTAATATTGTATCCATGTGAGTTTTACTAGAATAAGTTGTTTTTGTAATTTTTGCAAATACAAAATACTGGTTTTACTCACTATGACAGTATACTGTCACATTCAATCTGACAGTTTAAAACTCACAAATAAACTTTTCTCCATGCGTTATTAGTCATTTTGTATGTATGGTTTAGGAGTTATGTTTAAATAACTGTCAGATTGAATGTGACAGTATACTGTCATAGTGAGTAAAACCAATATTTTGTATTTGAAAACCTTACAAAAACAACTGATTCTAGTAAAACTCACATGGATACAATATTACAGGCATTTTTAGACATAATGCATGTTTGGTTTTGGAGTTATAATTATATAACTTTTACATTTAGTATGAGAGTTATACTGTCATATTGAGTAAAAAAGAAAAAAACTTGTGTCATTAAAAACCTTACAAAATATTTTTTTTTTTCCCAGTAAAACTCACAAAGATAAATTTTTCCAGGCATTATTAGCCATTTTGCATGTGAGGTTTAGGAGTTATATTTAAATAACTGTCATATTGCGTGTGGCAGTTATACTGTCATTATGAGTAAAACCTAATTGTTGTATTTGTAAACCTTACCAAAATACCTGATTGTAGTAAAACTCATATAGATACAATATTACAGGCATTTTTAGACGGATTGCATGTTTGGTTTTAGAGTTATGTTTATATAACTTTCATATTTAGTATGACAGTTATACTGTCATATTGAGTAAAAGAAACTAATTTGTGTCTATACAAACCTTACAAAATATTTTTTTCCAGTAACAGGTATTTTGGTAAGGTTTACAAATAAAAAAATTTGGTTTTACTCATAATGACAGTATAACTACCACGTTCAAAATGACAAATATTTAAACATAACTCCTAAACCAAACATGCTATATGGCTAATAATGCCTGGAGAAAGGTGTCTTTGTGAGTTTTACTGGAAAAACATTATTTTGTATGGTTTGTAAAGACACAAGTTAGTTTTGTTTTACTCAATATGACAGTATAACTGTCATACTTAATGTAAAAGTTGTATAAACATAACTACAAAACCAAACATGCATTATATCTAAAATTGCCTGTAATGATGTATCCATGTGAGTTTTACTAGAATCAGTTGTTTTTGTAAGTTTTGGGAATACAAAATATTGGTTTTACTCACTATGACAGTATACTGTCACATTCAATCTGACAGTTATTTAAACATAACTCCTAAACCACACATTCAAAGTGACTAATAATGCCTGGAGAAATGTATTTTTGTGAGTTTTACTGGAAAAAAAATATTTTGTAAGGTTTGTTTGGACACAAGTTAGTTTTTTTTACTCAATATGATGGTATAACTATAAAAGTTATATAAACATAACTTCAAAACCAAACATGCAATCCATCTAAAAATGCCTGTAATATTGAATCTATGTGAGTTTTACCACAAACAGGTATTTTGGTAAGGTTCACAAATACAACAATTAGGTTTTACTCATAATGACAGTATAACTGCCACACGCAATATGACAGTTATTTAAATATAACTCCTAAACCTCACATGCAAAATGGCTAATAATGCCTGGAAAAATTTATCTTTGTGAGTTTTACTGGGAAAAAAAAATATTTTGTAAGGTTTTTAAAGACACAAGTTATTTATTTTTTTTACTCAATATGACAGTATAACTGTCATACTAAATGTAAAAGTTATATAATTATAACTCCAAAAACAAACATGCATTATGTCTAAAAATGCCTGTAATATTGTATCCATGTGAGTTTTAGTAGAATCAGTTGTTTTTGTAAGGTTTTCAAATACAAAATATTGGTTTTACTCACTATGACAGTATACTGTTACATTCAATCTGACAGTTATTTAAACATAACTCCTAAACCACACATGCAAAATGGCTAATAATGACTGGAGAAATTTATTTTTGTGAGTTTTACTGGAAAAAATATATTTTGTAAGGTTTGTTCGGACACAAATTTGTTTTTTTTATTCAATATGATGGTATAACTGTCTTACTAAATTTGAAAGTTATATGAACATAACTTCAAAACCAAACATGCAATCCGTCTAAAAATGCATGTAATATTGAATCTATGTGAGTTTTACCACAAACAGGGATTTTGGTAAGGTTTACAAATACAAAAATTTGGTTTTACTCATAATGACAGTATAACTGCAACGTTCAAAATGACAGTTATTTAAACATAACTCCTAAACCAAACATGCTAAATGGCTAATAATGACTGGAGAAATGCATCTTTGTGAGTTTTCCTGAAAAAAACAACATTTTAGTAAGGTTTGTAAAGACACAAGTTAGTTGTTTTTTACTCCATATGACAATATAACTGTCATACTAAATGTAAAATGTATATAAACAAAACTCCAAAACCAAACATGCATTATGTCTAAAAATGCCTGTAACATTGTATCCATGTGAGTTTTACTAGAATCAGTTGTTTTTTTAAGGTTTGAAAATAGAAAATATTGAATTTACTCACTATGACAGTATGCTGTCACATTCGATCTGACAGTTATTTAAACATAACTCCTAAACCACACATACAAAATGACTAATAATGCCTTTGTGAGTTTTACTGAAAAAAAAATACATATATTTTGTAAGGTTTGTAAAGACACAAGTTAGTTTTTTTTTTTACTTAATATGACAGTAAAACTGTCATACTAAATATGAAAGTTATATAAACATAACTCCAAAACCAAACATGCATTATGTTCAAAAAATGCCTGTAATATTGTATCTATGTGAGTTTTACTACAATCAGGTATTTTGGTAAGGTTTACAAATACAAAAATAAGGTTTTACTCACTATGACAGTATACTGCTGTCATTTTGAGTAAAAAAAAATTGTGTTGTAAAAAATATTTTTTTCCAGAAAAATTCACAGAGATACATTTCTCCAGGCATTATTAGTCATTTTGAATATGTGGTTTAGGAGTTATGTTTAAATAACTGTCAGATCGAATGTGACAGTATACTGTCATAGTGAGTAAAACCAATATTTTGTATTTGCAAAACTTACAAAAACAACTGATTCTAGTATAACTCACATGGATACATCATTTCAGGCATTCTTAGACATAATGCATGTTTGGTTTTGGAGTTATGTTTATATAACTTTTCCATTTAGTATGACAGTTATACTGTCTTTTTGAGTTAGAAAAAACTAACTTGTGTCTTTACAAACCTTACAATTTTTATTTATTTTTTTCCAGTAAAACTCACAAAGATACTTTTCTCCAGGCATTATTAGCCATTTAGCATGTTTTGTTTATGAGTTATGTTTAAAACAATTTGGCGGTTATCTGTCAATATGAGTAAAACCTAATTTTTGTATTTGTAATCCTTACCAAAATACCTGATTCTGGTAAAAATCAAATATATTCAATATTACAGCCATTTTTTTTACGAATTGCAAGTTTGGTTTTGGAGTTATGTTTATAAAACTTTCATTTTTAGTATGACAGTTATACCATCATATTGAGTTAAAAAAAAAAAAAAAAACAGTATCTTTACAAACCTTACAAAATATTTTTTTCCAGTAAAAATCACAAAGATACATTTTTCCACGCATTATTAGTCATTTTGCATGTGTGTTTTAGGAGTTATGTTTAAATAACTGTCATATTGAGCGTGGCAGTTATACTGTCATTATGAGTAAAACCTAATTTTGGTATTGTAAACCTTACCACAATACCTGATTCTGATAAAACTCACATATATTTAATATTACAGGCATTTTTAAATGGATTGCATGTTTGGTTTTTGAGTTTGGTTTTGGAGTTATGTTTCTATAACTTTTTTTAGTTTGACAGTTATACCGTCATATTGAGTAAAAAAAACTTGTGTCTTTGTAAACCTTACAAAAGATCATTACTCTAGTAAAACTAACAAAGATACATTTCTCCAGGTTTAATAGCCATTTTCATGTGTCGTTTATGACTTATGTTTAAATAACTGTCATATTGAGTGTGGCACTTATAATGTCACTATCAGTAAAACCTATTTTTTTTATTTGTCAACCTTACCAAAATACCTCATTTTGGTAAAACTCACATAGATTCAATATTACAGACATTTTTAGACGGATTGCAAGTTTGGTTTTGGAGTCATGTTTATATATTTTCTGCATGTAGTATGACAGTTATACTGTCATATTGAGTAAAAAAAACTAACGTGTGTCTTTACAAACCTTACAAATTGTTTTTCCTAGTAAAACTCACAAAGATACATTTCTCCAGGCATTATTAGCCATTTTGCATGTGTGGTTTAGGAGTTATGTTTACATAACTGTCAGATTGAATGTGACAGTATACTGTCATAGTGAGTAAAACCTAATTTTTGTATTTGTAAACCTTACCAAAATACCTGATTCTGGTAAAACTCACATAGATACAATATTACACATAGACATAAAACATGTTTCGTTTTGCAGTTATGTTTATACAACTTTCATATTTAGTATGACAGTTATACCATCATATTGAATAAAAAAAACTAATTTGTGTCTTTACAAACCTTACAAAATATTTTTTTTTCATTAAATTTCACAAAGATACATTTTTCCAGGCATTATTAGTCATTTTGCATTTGTTTTTTTAGGAGTTATGTTTAAAAAACTGTCATATTGCGTGTGGCAGTTATACTGTCATTATGAGTAAAACCTAATTTTTGTATTTGTAAACCTTACCAAAATACCTGATTTTGGTTAAACTCACATAGATTCATAATTACAGGCATTTTTAGACGGATTGCAAGTTTGGTTTTAGAGTTATGTGTATATAACTTTCATATTCAGTATGACAGTTATACTGTCAAATTGAGTAAAAAATAACAAACTTGTAATTTTAAAAACCTTAAAAAATATTTTTTTCCAATAAAATTCAGAGAGATACATTTTTCTCGGCATTATTAGTCATTTTGCATGTGTGGTTTAGGAGTTATGTTTAAATAGCTGTCAGATTGAATGTGACAGTACACTGTCATAGTGAGTAAAACCAATATTTTGTATTTGCAAAACTTACAAAAAAAAACTGATTTTAGTAAAACTCACATTGATACAATATCCATCCATCCATCTTCCTCCGCTTATCCGAGGTCGGGTCGCGGGGGCAGCAGCCTAAGCAGGGAAGCCCAGACTTCCCTCTCCCCAGCCACTTCGTCCAGCTCCTCCCAGGGGACCCCGAGGCGTTCCCAGGCCAGCCGGGAGATATAGTCTTCCCAACGTGTCCTGGGTCTTCCCCGCGGCCTCCTACCGGTCAGACGTGCCATAAACACCTCCCTAGGGAGGCGTTCGGGTGGCATCCTGACCAGATGCCCGAACCACCTCATCTGGCTCCTCTCGATGTGGAGGAGCAGCGGCTTTACTTTGAGCTCCTCCCGGATGGCAGAGCTTCTCACCCTATCTCTAATGGAGAGCCCCGCCACCCGGCGGAGGAAACTCATTTCGGCCGCTTGTACCCGTGATCTTGTCCTTTCGGTCATAACCCAAAGCTCATGACCATAGGTGAGGATGGGAACGTAGATCGACCGGTAAATTGAGAGCTTTGCCTTCCGGCTCAGCTCCTTCTTCACCACAACGGATCGATACAGCGTCCGCATTACTGAAGACGCCGCACCGATCCGCCTGTCGATCTCACGATCCACTCTTCCCCCACTCGTGAACAAGACTCCGAGGTACTTGAACTCCTCCACTTGGGGAAAAATCTCCTCCCCAACCCGGAGATGGCACTCCACCCTTTTCCGGGCGAGAACCATGGACTCGGACTTGGAGGTGCTGATTCTCATCCCAGTCGCTTCACACTCGGCTGCGAACCGATCCAGTGAGAGCTGAAGATCCTGGCCAGATGAAGCCATCAGGACCACATCATCTGCAAAAAGCAGAGACCTAATCCTGCAGCCACCAAACCATTCGAAGTGAGTCCGACTATATCTAGCCGGAACTTCTCCACCTCGCGCACTAGCTCAGGCTCCTTCCCCCCCAGCGAGGTGACGTTCCACGTCCCAAGAGCTAGCTTCTGTAGCCGAGGATCGGACCGCCAAGTGCCCTGCCTTCGGCTGCCGCCCAGCTCACATTGCACCCGACCTCCATGACCCCTGCTATGGGTGGTGAGCCCATTGGAGGGGGGACCCACGTTGCCTCTTCGGGCTGTGCCCGGCCGGGCCCCATGGGGGCAGGCCCGGCCACCAGGTGCTCGCCATCGTGCCCCACCTCCGGGCCTGGCTCCAGAGGGGGGCCCCGGTGACCCGCGTCCGGGCGAGGGAAATCTGGGTCCTTGTTTTTTATATTTCATGGAGGTCTTCGAGCTGCTCTTTGTCTGATCCCTCACCTAGGACCAGTTTGTCTTGGGAGACCCTACCAGGGGGCATAAAGCCCCCGGACAACATAGCTCCTAGGATCATTGGGACACGCAAACTCCTCTACCACGTTAAGGTGGCAGCTCAGAGAGGAGTGATACAATATTACAGGCATTTTTTAATGGATGTCCATCCATCCATCCATTTTCTACCGCTTATTCCCTTCGGGGTCGCGGGGGGCGCTGGAGCCTATGTCAGCTACAATCGAGCGGAAGGCGGGGTACACCCTGGAAATGTCGCCACCTCATCATATTAAGTAAAAAAAACTAAATTGGTTCTTTACAAACCTTACAAAATATGTTTTTCCAGTAATCTCACAAAGATACATTTCTCCAGGCATTATAGCCATTTTGCATGTGTGGTTTGGTAGTTATGTTTAAATAACTGTCAAATTGATTGTGACAGTATACTATCATGGTGAGTAAAACCAATATTTTGTAATTGCAAACCTTACTACAACAATTGATTTTCGTAAAACTCGCATGGATACAAAATTACAGGCATTTTTAAACATAATGCATGTTCTGTTTTGGAGTTATGTTTATATATGTTTTACATTTAGTATTAGAGTTAAACTGTCATATTGAGTAAAAAAAACTAACTTGTGTCTTTATAAACCTTAAAAAAAAATGTTTTCCAGTAAAACTCACAAAGATACATTTCTCCAGGCATGATTAGCCATTAACCATGTTTGGTTTAGAGTTATGTTTAAATAACTGTCATATTGCGTGTGGCACTGTCATTATGAGTAAAACCTATTTTTTGTATTTGTAAAATTACCAAAATAACTTACTCTGATAAAACTCACATGGATAAAATATTACAGGATTTTTTTTAGACATAAAGCATGTTTCCATCATATTGAGTAAAAAAAACTAACTTGTGTCTATACAAACTTTACAAAATATTTTTTTTCCAGTAAAACTCACAAAAATACATTTCTCCAGTTATTATTAGCCACTTTGCATCCGTGGTTTAGAATTTGTGTTTAAATAAGATTGTCAGATTGAATGTGACAGTATACTGTCATAGTGAGTAAAACCTAATTTTTGTATTTGTAAACCTTAACAAAATACCTGATTCTAGTAAAACTCACATAGATTCAATATAACAGGCATTTTTAGACGGATTGCATGTTTGGTATTGGAGTTATGTTTATATAACTTTTACATTTATTATGACAGTTATACAAACATATTGAATAAAAAAAAACTATTTTGTGTCTTATCAAACCTTACAAAATATTTTTTTTCCTGTAAAACTCACAAAGATACATTTCTCCAGGCATTATTAGCCATTTTGCATTTGTGGTTTAGGAGTTATGTTAACATAACCGTCATATTGAGGGTGGCAGTTGTACTGTCATTATGAGTAAAACCTAATTTTGGTATTTATAAACCTTACCAAAATTCCTGATTCTGGTAAAACTCACATAGATACAATATTACAGGCATTTTTAGACATAATGCATGTTTGGTTTTGGAGTTATGTTTATATACATTTTTCCAGGCATTATTAGCTATTTATCATGTTTGGTTTAGGAGTTATGTTTAAATAACTGTCATATCAAATAATGCAGTTATACTGTCATTATGAGTAAAACCCAAGTTTTGTATTTGTAAACCTTACCAAAATACCTGATTCTGGTAAAACTCATATAAATTCAATATTACAGGCAGTTTAAGACGGATTGCAAGTTTGGTTTAGGAGTTTGGTTTTGGAATGATGTTTATATTACTTTTATATTTATCCATCCATCCATCCATCTTCTTCCGCTTATCCGAGGTCGGGTCGCGGGGGCAGCAGCCTAAGCAGGGAAACCCAGACTTCCCTCTCCCCAGCCACTTCGTCCAGCTCTTCCTGTGGGACCCCGAGGCGTTCCCAGGCCAGCCGGGAGACATAGTCTTCCCAACGTGTCCTGGGTCTTCCCCGTGGCCTCCTACCGGTCGGACGTGCCCTAAACACCTCCCTAGGGAGGCGTTCGGGTGGCATCCTGACCAGATGCCCGAACAACCTCATCTGGCTCCTCTCGATGTGGAGGAGCAGCGGCTTTACTTTGAGCTCTCCCCGGATGGCAGAGCTTCTCACACCCTATCTCTAAGGGAGAGCCCCGCCACCCGGCGGAGGAAAATCATTTCGGCCGCTTGTACCCGTGATCTTGTCCTTTCGGTCATAACCCAAAGCTCATGACCGGGTTAGCGAGAACCATGCACTGGGACTTGGAGGTCCGAGTCCATGGTCCATCCCAGTCGCTTCACACTCGGCTGCGAACCGATCCAGTGAGAGCTGAAGATCCTGGCCAGATGAAGCCAACAGGACCTTGACTGCGCCTATAAATTCTGTCCATAAAAGTTATGAACAGAATCGGTGACAAAGGGCAGCCTTGGCGGAGTCCAACCCTCACTGGAAACGTGTCCGACTTACTGCCGGCAATGCGGACCAAGCTCTGGCACTGAGCATACAGAGAGCGGACTGCCACAATCAGACAGTCCGATACCCCATACTCTCTGAGCACTCCCCACAGGACTTCCCGAGGGACACGGTCGAATGCCTTCTCCAAGTCCACAAAACACATGTAGACTGGTTGGGCAAACTCCCATGTACCCTCAAGGACCCTGCCGAGAGTATAGAGCTGGTCCACAGTTCCACGACCAGGACGAAAACCACACTGTTCCTCCTGAATCCGAGGTTCGACTATCCGGCGTAGCCTCCTCTCCAGTACACCTGAAGAGACCTTACCGGGAAGGCTGAGGAGTGTGATCCCACGATAGTTAGAGCACACCCTCCGGTTCCCCTTCTTAAAGAGAGGAACCACCACCCCGGTCTGCCAATCCAGAGGTACTGCCCCCGATGTCCACGCGATGCTGCAGAGTCTTGTCAACCAAGACAGCCCCACAGCATCCAGAGCCTTAAGGAACTCCGGGCGGATCTCATCTAGCCCTGGGGCCTTGCCACCGAGGAGCTTTTTAACTACCTCAGCAACCTCAGCCCCAGAAATAGGAGAGCCCACCACAGACTCCCCAGGCACTGCTTACTCATAAGAAGACGTGTTGGTGGGATTGAGGAGGTCTTCGAAGTATTCCCTCCACCGATCCACAGTCCGCAGTCGAGGTCAGCAGAACACCATCCTCGCCATACACGGTGTTGATAGTGCACTGCTTCCCCTTCCTGAGGCGGCGGATGGTGGTCCAGAATTGCTTCGAAGCCGTCCGGAAGTCATTTTCCAGGGCTTCCCCGAACTCCTCCCATGTCCGAGTTTTTGCCTCTGCGACCGCTGAAGCCGCACACCTGTCGGTACCTGTCCGCTGCCTCAGGAGTCCTATGAGCCAAAAGAACCCGATAGGACTCCTTCTTCAGCTTGACGGCATCCCTCACCGCCGGTGTCCACCAACGGGTTCTAGGATTACCGCCACGACAAGCACCAACTACCTTGCGGCCACAGCTCCAATCAGCCGCCTCGACAATAGAGGCGCGGAACATGGTCCATTCGGACTCAATGTCCAGCACCTCCCTCGTGACATGTTCAAAGTTCTTCCGGAGATGGGAATTGAAACTCTCTCTGACAGGAGACTCTGCCAGACGTTCCCAGCAAACCCTCACAATGCGTTTGGGCCTGCCAGGTCTGTCCGGCATCCTCCCCCACCATCGCAGCCAACTCACCAACAGGTGGTGATCGGTAGAAAGCTCCGCCCCTCTCTTCACCCGAGTATCCAAAACATGAGGCCGCAAATCCGATGACACAACTACAAAGTCGATCATGGAACTGCGGCCTAGGGTGTCCTGGTGCCAAGTGCACATATGGACACCCTTATGTTTGAACATGGTGTTCGTTATGGAAAATCTGTGACGGGCACAAAAGTCCAATAACAAAACACCGCTCGGGTTCAGATCCGGGCAGCCATTCTTCCCAATCACGCCTCTCCAGGTTTCACTGTCGTTGCCAACATGAGCATTGAAGTCCCCCAGTAGCATGAGGGAATCACCCGGGGGAGCACTCTCAAGTACTCCCTCGAGTGAATCCAAAAAGGGTGGGTACTCTGAGCTGCGGTTTGGCGCGTAAGCGCAAACCACAGTCAGGACCCGTTCCCCCACCCGAAGGCGGAGGGAAGCTACCCTCTCGTCCACCGGGTTGAACTCCAACGTACAGGCTCTGAGCCGGGGGGAAACAAGAATTGCCACCCCAGCCCGTCGCCTTTCACTGCCGGCAACACCAGAGTGGAAGAGAGTCCAGCCCCTCTCGAGAGAACTGGTTCCAGAGCTCTTGCTGTGCGTCGAAGTGAGTCCGACTATATCTAACCGGAACTTCTCCACTTCGCGCACTAGCTCAGGCTCCTTCCCCCCCAGCGAGGTGACGTTCCACGTCCCAAGAGCTAGCTTCTGTAGCCGAGGATCGGACCGCCAAGTGCCCTGCCTTCGGCTGCCGCCCAGCTCACATCGCACCCGACCTCTATGACCCCTGCTATGGATGGTGAGCCCATTGGAGGGGGGACCCACGTTGCCTCTTCGGGCTGTGCCCGGCCGGGCCCCATGTCAGGCGCTCGCCATCGTGCCCCACCTCCGGGCCTGGCTCCAGAGGGGGTCCCGGGCGAGGGAAATCTGGGTCCTTGTTTTTTATTATTCATGGAGGTCTTCGAGCTGCTCTTTGTCTGATCCCTCATAGGACCAGTTTGTCTTGGGAGACCCTACCAGGGGGCGTAAAGCCCCCGGACAACATAGCTCCTAGGATCATTGGGACACGCAAACTCCTCTACCACGTTAAGGTGGCAGCTCAGAGAGACAGTTATACCATCATATTGAGTAAAAAAAAACAACAACATTTCTTTACAAACCTTAAAAATATTTGTTTCTAGTAAAACTCGCAAAGATACATTTCTTCAGGCATTATTAGCCATTTAGCATGTTTGGTTTAGGAGTTATGTTTAAATAACTGTTATTTTGAATATGGCAGTTATACTGTCATTATGAGTAAAACCCAATTTTTGTATTCGTAAACCTTACAAAAAAATACCTGATTCTGGTCAAACTCACATAGATTCACTATTACAGGCATTTGTAGACGTATTGCAAGTTTGGTTTTGGAGTAATGTTTATTTAACTTTCATATTTAGTATGACAGTTATACTGTCATATTAAGTGAAAAAAACTAACTTGTTTCTTTACAAACCTTATAAAAAAAAATGTTTTCCAGGAAAACTCACAAAGATACATTTCTCCAGGCATAATTAGCCATTTATTACTGTCATAATGAGTAAAAAACTACTTTTTGTGTTTGCAAGCCTTAAAATAGCATATGTTTCGAGTAAAACTCACAAGGATGCATTGTTTCAGGCTTTTTTTTAACCTATTTGCATGTGTGGTTAGGGAGTTAAGCTTAAATAACAGTCAAATTGAATGTAGCAGTTAACTGTCATTATGAGTAAACCCCTAATTTATGTAATTGTACACCTTACCAAATTAACTGATTCTTGTAAAACTCTCAGAGATACAATATTTTAGGCATTTTTAGACATAATCCATGTTTAGTTTTGGAGTTATGTTTATATAACTTTCATATTTTGTATGACAGTTATACTGTCATATTGCATTAAAAAAACTAACTTGCCTCTTGCAAAACTTACAAAATATAATTTTTCTAGTAAAACTAACAAAGATACATGTCTTCAGACATTATTAGACATGTTGCATGTTTGGTGTAGGAATTATGTTGAAAAACATTTTTATTGCTTATTTCGCATTATCTCAGGATTTTAAGAACTTTACTGTCATAATGAGTAAAAAACTACTTTTTGTGTTTGCAAGCCTTAAAATAGCAAATGTTTCGAGTAAAACTCACAAGGATGCATTGTTTTAGGCTTTATTAACCTATTTGCATGTGTGATTAGGAAGTTATGTTTAAATAACAGTCAAATTGAATGTAGCAGTTATACTGTCATTATGAAAAAAAAACAATTTTTGTATTTGTAAACCTTACCAAATTACCTGATTCTGGTAAAACTCACATAGATACAATATTTTAGGCATTTTTAGACATAATGCATGTTCAATTTTGGAGTTATGTTTATATATATTTCATATTTGGTATGACAGTTATACTGTCATATTGAATTAAAAAAACTAACTTGCCTCTTTGCAAAACTTACAAAATATAATTTTTCTAGTAAAACTAACAAAGATACATATATTCACGCATTATCAGACATGTTGCATGTTTGGTGTAGGAATTATGTTGAAAAACATTTTTATTGCTTATTTCGCATTATCTCAGGATTTTAAGAACATTACTGTCATAATGAGTAAAAAACTACTTTTTGTGTTTGCAAGCCTTAAAATAGCATATGTTTCAAATAAAACTCACAAGGTTGCATTGTTTTAGGCTTTATTAACCTATTTGCATGTGTGATTAGGAAGTTATGTTTAAATAACAGTCAAATTGAATGTAGCAGTTATACTGTCATTATGAAAAAAAAACAATTTTTGTATTTGTAAACCTTACCAAATTACCTGATTCTGGTAAAACTCACATAGATACAATATTTTAGGCATTTTTAGACATAATGCATGTTCAATTTTGGAGTTATGTTTATATATATTTCATATTTGGTATGACAGTTATACTGTCATATTGAATTAAAAAAACTAACTTGCCTCTTTGCAAAACTTACAAAATATATTTTTTCTAGTAAAACTAACAAAGATACATATCTTCACGCATTACTAGACATGTTGCATGTTGGTGTAGGAATTATGTTGAAAAACATTTTTATTGCTTATTTCGCATTATCTCAGGATTTTAAGAACATTACTGTCAAAATGAGTAAAAAAATACTTTTTGTGTTTGCAAGCCTTAAAATAGCATATGTTTCGAGTAAAACCCACAAGGATGCATTGTTTTAGGCTTTATTAACCTATTTGCATGTGTGATTAGGAAGTTATGTTTAAATAACAGTCAAATTGAATGTAGCAGTTATACTGTCATTATGAAAAAAAAAAAAATTTTGTATTTGTAAACCTTACCAAATTACCTGATTCTGGTGAAACTCACATATATACAATATTACAGGCTATTTTAGACATAATGCATGTTTAGGTTTGGAGTTTTGTTTATATAACTTTCATATTTGGTATGAGAGTTATACTGTCATATTGAATTAAAAAAACTTATTTGCCTCTTTGCAAAACTTATAAAAGATCATTTTTCTAGTAAAACTAACAAAGATACATGTCTACAGAAATTATTAGACATGTTGCATGTTTGGTGTAGGAATTATGTTGGAAAAACATTTTTATTGCTTATTTTGCATTATCTCAGGATTTTAGGAACATTACTGTCATAATGAGTAAAAAACTACTTTTTGTGCTTGCAAGCCTAAAATAGCATATGTTTCGAGTAAAACTCACAAGGATGCATTGTTTTAGGCTTTATTAACCTATTTTGCATGTGTGGTTAGGGAGTTATGTTTAAATAACAGTCAAATTGAATGTAGCAGTTAACTGTCATTATGAGTAAACCCCTAATTTATGTAATTGTACACCTTACCAAAATAACTGATTCTTGTAAAACTCACATAGATACAATATTTTAGGCATTTTTAGACATAATGCATGTTCAGTTTTGGAGTTATGTTTATATAACTTTCATATTTGGTATGTCATATTGAATTAAAAAAACTTATTTGCCTCTTTGCAAAACTTACAAAATATATATTTTCTAGTAAAACTAACAAAGATACATATCTTCACGCATTATCAGACATGTTGCATGTTTGGTGTAGGAATTATGTTGAAAAACATTTTTATTGCTTATTTCGCATTATCTCAGGATTTTAAGAACATTACTGTCATAATGAGTAAAAAACTACTTTTTGTGTTTGCAAGCCTTAAAATAGCATATGTTTCGAGTAAAACTCACAAGGATGCATTGTTTTAGGCTTTATTAACCTATTTGCATGTGTGATTAGGAAGTTATGTTTAAATAACAGTCAAATTGAATGTAGCAGTTATACTGTCATTATGAAAAAAAAACAATTTTTGTATTTGTAAACCTTACCAAATTACCTGATTCTGGTAAAACTCACATAGATACAATATTTTAGGCATTTTTAGACATAATGCATGTTCAGTTTTGGAGTTATGTTTATATAAATTATACATTTAGTTTGACAGTTATACTGTTATATTGAATTAAAAAAACTTACTTGCGTCGTTGCAAAACTTACAAAAGATACATTTTCTAGTAAAACTAACAAAAGATACATGTCTTCAGGCATTATTAGACATGTTGCATGTTTGGTGTAGGAATTATGTTGAAAAACATTTTTATTGCTTTTTTCGCATTATCTCAGGATTTTAAGAACATTACTGGCATATTGAGTAAAAAACTACTATGACAGTATACTGTCACATTCAATCTGACTGTTATTTAAACATAACTCCTAAACCATGCAAGCAAAATATCAAATAATGCCTAGAGAAATGTATCTTTGTAAGTTTTACAGGAAAAAATAGTATACTGTCATACTAAATATGAAAGTTGAATAAATATAACACCAAAACCAAACTTGCAATCCGTCTAAAAATGCCTGTAATATTAAATATATGTGAGTTTTACCAGAATCGGTTATTTTGGTAAGGTTTACAAATACAAAAATGGGGTTTTACTCATAATGACAGTATAACTGCCATATTCAAAATAACAGTTATTTAAACATAACTCCTAAACCAAATATGCTAAATGGCTAATAATGCCTGGAGAAATGAATCTTTGTGAGTTTTACTAGAAAAAAAATATTTTGTAAGGTTTGTAAAGACAAAAGTTAGTTGTTTTTTTTACTCAATATATAACTGTCATACTAAATATGAAAGTTAGATAAACATAATTCCAAGACCAAACTCCTAAACCAAACTTGCAGTCCGTCTTAAACTGCCTGTAATATTGAATCTATGTGAGTTTTGCCAGAATCAGGTACTTTGGTAAGGTTTACAAATACAAAACTTGGGTTTTACTCATAATGACAGTATAACTGCAACATTTAATATGACAGTTATTTAAACATGACTCCTAAACCAAACATGATAAATGACTAATAATGCCTGGAGAAATGTATCTTTGTGAGTTTTACTGGAAAAAAATAATGTGTAAGGTTATAAAGACACAAGTTATTTTTTATTTATTTAATACGATGGTATAACTGTCATACTAAATATGAAAGTTTTATAAACATAACTCCAAAACCAAAATGCATTTTGTCTAAAAATGCCTGTAATATTGAGTCTTACCAGAATCAGGTATTTTGGTAAGGTTGACAAATACAAACATTAGGTTTTACTCATAATGACAGTATACTGCCACATTCAATATGACAATTATTTAAACAAAACTCCAAAACCAAACATGCATTATGTCCAAAAATTCCTATAATTTTGTATCTACGTGATTTTTACTAGAATCAGTTGTTTTTGTAAGGTTTACAAATACAAAATATTAGTTTTTCTCATAATGAGAGTATACTGTCACAATCAATCTGACAAAATGGCTAATAATGCCTGGAGGAATGTATCTTTGTGAATTTTATTGGAACAAAAATTTTTGTAAGGTTTGTAAAGACACACGTTAGTTTATTTTACTTAATTTTACAGTATAGCTGTCATACTATATATGAAAGTTTTATAAACATAACTCCAAAACCAAACATGCAATCCGTCTAAAAATGTCTGTAATATTTATTATATGTAAGTTTTATCAGAATCAGGTATTTCGGTAAGGTTTACAAATCAAAATATTAGGTTTTACTCATAGTGACAGTATTCTTTGTGAGTTTTGGGGGGAAAAAATTGTAAGGTTTATAAGGACACAAGTTTTTTTTTTTTTACTCAATATGATGGTATACTGTCATACTAAATATGAAAGTTGTATAAACATAACTCCAAAACCAAACATGCATTATGTCTAAAAATGCCTGCAATATTGTATCTATGTGATTTTTACCAGAATCAGGTATTTTAATAAGGTTTACAAATACAAAATCCAGGTTTTACTCATAATGACAGTATAACTGCCACACTCAATATGACAGTTATTTAAACATAACTCCTAAACCAAACATGATAAATGGCTAAGTATACCTGGAGAAATGTATCTTTGTGAGTTTTGCTGGAAAAAAAAAAAGTACCGTATTTTCCGCACTATAAGGCGCACCTAAAAACCACAAATTTTCTCAAAAGCTGACAGTGCGCCTTATAATCCGGTGCGCCTTATATATGGGTTAATATTAATATTAATTTTCATAAAGTTTAGGTCTCGCAACTACGGTAAACAGCCGCCATCTTTTTTCCCCGTAGAAGAAGCGCGCGGTGCATGCTGGGATATGTGGCGTTTCATTTCCATTTGTGTGTTTATGTAAAGACCCCAAAATGGCTCCTATTAAGTGTGTTGTCTGTCTAATTATAAATAATGCAGACGAGGCGTGTTAACTGAGTTCTCAACGTTTACTCACAGCGTGCTCAGAAGCAGTGCCTGGGGAGTCTGTGGTGGGCTCTCCTATTTCTGGGGCTGAGGTTGCTGAGGTAGTTAAAAAGCTCCTCGGTGGCAAGGCCCCAGGGCTAGATGAGATCCGCCCGGAGTTCCTTAAGGCTCTGGATGCTGTGGGGCTGTCTTGGTTGACAAGACTCTGCAAAATCGCGTGGACATCGGGGGCAGTACCTCTGGATTGGCAGACCGGGGTGGTGGTTCCTCTCTTTAAGAAGGGGAACCGGAGGGTGTGCTCTAACTATCGTGGGATCACACTCCTCAGCCTTCCCGGTAAGGTCTATTCAGGTGTACTGGAGAGGAGGCTACGCCGGATAGTCGAACCTCGGATTCAGGAGGAACAGTGTGGTTTTCGTCCTGGTCGTGGAACTGTGGACCAGCTCTATACTCTCGGCAGGGTCCTTGAGGGTACATGGGAGTTTGCCCAACCAGTCTACATGTGTTTTGTGGACTTGGAGAAGGCATTCGACCGTGTCCCTCGGGAAGTCCTGTGGGGAGTGCTCAGAGAGTATGGGGTATCGGACTGTCTGATTGTGGCAGTCCGCTCTCTGTATGCTCAGTGCCAGAGCTTGGTCCGCATTGCCGGCAGTAAGTCGGACACGTTTCCAGTGAGGGTTGGACTCCGCCAAGGCTGCCCTTTGTCACCGATTCTGTTCATAACTTTTATGGACAGAATTTATAGGCGCAGTCAAGGCGTTGAGGGGATCTGGTTTGGTGGCTGCAGGATTAGGTCTCTGCTTTATGCAGATGATGTGGTCCTGTTGGCTTCATCTGGCCAGGATCTTCAGCTCTCACTGGATCGGTTCGCAGCCGAGTGTGAAGCGACTGGGATGGACCATGGACTCGGACCTCCAAGTCCCAGTGCATGGTTCTCGCTCGGAAAAGGGTGGAGTGCCATCTCCGGGTTGGGGAGGAGATCTTGCCCCAAGTGGAGGAGTTCAAGTACCTCGGAGTCTTGTTCACGAGTGAGGGAAGAGTGGATCGTGAGATCGACAGGCGGATCGATGCGGCGTCTTCAGTAATGCGGACGCTGTATCGATCCGTTGTGGTGAAGAAGGAGCTGAGCCGGAAGGCAAAGCTCTCGATTTACCGGTCGATCTACGTTCCCATCCTCACCTATGGTCATGAGCTTTGGGTTATGACCGAAAGGACAAGATCACGGGTACAAGCGGCCGAAATGAGTTTCCTCCGCCGGGTGGCGGGGCTCTCCCTTAGAGATAGGGTGTGAGAAGCTCTGCCATCCGGGGAGAGCTCAAAGTAAAGCCGCTGCTCCTCCACATCGAGAGGAGCCAGATGAGATGGTTCGGGCATCTGGTCAGGATGCCACCCGAACGCCTCCCTAGGGAGGTGTTTAGGGCACGTCCGACCGGTAGGAGGCCACGGGGAAGACCCAGGACACGTTGGGAAGACTATGTCTCCCGGCTGGCCTGGGAACGCCTCGGGGTCCCACAGGAAGAGCTGGACGAAGTGGCTGGGGAGAGGGAAGTCTGGGCTTCCCTGCTTAGGCTGCTGCCCCCGCGACCCGACCTCGGATAAGCGGAAGAAGATGGATGGATGGATGGATAAATATAAAAGTAATATAAACATCATTCCAAAACCAAACTCCTAAACCAAACTTGCAATCCGTCTTAAACTGCCTGTAATATTGAATCTATATGAGTTTTACCAGAATCAGGTATTTTGGTAAGGTTTACAAATACAAAACTTGGGTTTTACTCATAATGACAGTATAACTGCATTATTTGATATGACAGTTATTTAAACATAACTCCTAAACCAAACATGATAAATAGCTAATAATGCCTGGAAAAAAGTATATAAACATAACTTCAAAACCAAACATGCATTATGTCTAAAAATGCCTGTAATATTGTATCTATGTGAGTTTTACCAGAATCAGGAATTTTGGTAAGGTTTATAAATACAAAATTTAGGTTTTACTCATAATGACAGTATAACTGCCACCCTCAATATGACGGTTATGTTAACATAACTCCTAAACCACAAATGCAAAATGGCTAATAATGCCTGGAGAAATGTATCTTTGTGAGTTTTACAGGAAAAAAAATATTTTGTAAGGTTTGATAAGACACAATATAGTTTTTTTTTATTCAATATGTTTGTATAACTGTCATAATAAATGTAAAAGTTATATAAACATAACTCCAATACCAAACATGCAATCCGTCTAAAAATGCCTGTAATATTGAATCTATGTGAGTTTTACTAGAATCAGTTATTTTGTTAAGGTTTACAAATACAAAAATTAGGTTTTACTCACTATGACAGTATACTGTCAGATTCAATCTGACTGTTATTTAAACACAAATTCTAAACCACGGATGCAAAGTGGCTAATAATAACTGGAGAAATGTATTTTTGTGAGTTTTACTGGAAAAAAAATATTTTGTAAAGTTTGTATAGACACAAGTTAGTTTTTTTTACTCAATATGATGGAAACATGCTTTATGTCTAAAAAAAATCCTGTAATATTTTATCCATGTGAGTTTTATCAGAATAAGTTATTTTGGTAATTTTACAAATACAAAAAATAGGTTTTACTCATAATGACAGTATATCTGCCACACGCAATATGACAGTTATTTAAACATAACTCTAAACCAAACATGGTTAATGGCTAATCATGCCTGGAGAAATGCATCTTTGTGAGTTTTACTGGAAAACATTTTTTTTTAAGGTTTATAAAGACACAAGTTAGTTTTTTTTACTCAATATGACAGTATAACTCTAATACTAAATGTAAAACATATATAAACATAACTCCAAAACAAAACATGCATTATGTTTAAAAATACCTGTAATTTTGTATCCTTGCGAGTTTTACGAAAATCAATTGTTGTAGTAAGGTTTGCAATTACAAAATATTGGTTTTACTCACCATGATAGTATACTGTCACATTCAATTTGACAGTTATTTAAACATAACTACCAAACCACACATGCAAAATGGCTATAATGCCTGGAGAAATGTATCTTTGTGAGATTACTGGAAAAACATATTTTGTAAGGTTTGTAAAGAACCAATTTAGTTTTTTTTACTTAATATGATGAGGTGGCGACATTTCCAGGGTGTACCCCGCCTTCCGCTCGATTGTAGCTGACATAGGCTCCAGCGCCCCCCGCGACCCCGAAGGGAATAAGCGGTAAAAAAATGGATGGATGGATGGACATCCGATAAAAAATGCCTGTAATATTGTATCACTCCTCTCTGAGCTGCCACCTTAACGTGGTAGAGGAGTTTGCGTGTCCCAATGATCCTAGGAGCTATGTTGTCCGGGGGCTTTATGCCCCCTGGTAGGGTCTCCCAAGACAAACTGGTCCTAGGTGAGGGATCAGACAAAGAGCAGCTCGAAGACCTCCATGAAATATAAAAAACAAGGACCCAGATTTCCCTCGCCCGGACGCGGGTCACCGGGGCCCCCCTCTGGAGCCAGGCCCGGAGGTGGGGCACGATGGCGAGCACCTGGTGGCCGGGCCTGCCCCCATGGGGCCCGGCCGGGCACAGCCCGAAGAGGCAACGTGGGTCCCCCCTCCAATGGGCTCACCACCCATAGCAGGGGTCATGGAGGTCGGGTGCAATGTGAGCTGGGCGGCAGCCGAAGGCAGGGCACTTGGCGGTCCGATCCTCGGCTACAGAAGCTAGCTCTTGGGACGTGGAACGTCACCTCGCTGGGGGGGAAGGAGCCTGAGCTAGTGCGCGAGGTGGAGAAGTTCCGGCTAGATATAGTCGAACTCACTTCGACTGGTTTGGTGGCTGCAGGATTAGGTCTCTGCTTTTTGCAGATGATGTGGTCCTGATGGCTTCATCTGGCCAGGATCTTCAGCTCTCACTGGATCGGTTCGCAGCCGAGTGTGAAGCGACTGGGATGAGAATCAGCACCTCCAAGTCCGAGTCCATGGTTCTCGCCCGGAAAAGGGTGGAGTGCCATCTCCGGGTTGGGGAGGAGATTTTTCCCCAAGTGGAGGAGTTCAAGTACCTCGGAGTCTTGTTCACGAGTGGGGGCAGAGTGGATCGTGAGATCGACAGGCGGATCGGTGCGGCGTCTTCAGTAATGCGGACGCTGTATCGATCCGTTGTGGTGAAGAAGGAGCTGAGCCGGAAGGCAAAGCTCTCAATTTACCGGTCGATCTACGTTCCCATCCTCACCTATGGTCATGAGCTTTGGGTTATGACCGAAAGGACAAGATCACGGGTACAAGCGGCCGAAATGAGTTTCCTCCGCCGGGTGGCGGGGCTCTCCCTTAGAGATAGGGTGAGAAGCTCTGCCATCCGGGAGGAGCTCAAAGTAAAGCCGCTGCTCCTCCACATCGAGAGGAGCCAGATGAGGTGGTTCGGGCATCTGGTCAGGATGCCACCCGAACGCCTCCCTAGGGAGGTGTTTATGGCACGTCTGACCGGTAGGAGGCCGCGGGGAAGACCCAGGACACGTTGGGAAGACTATATCTCCCGGCTGGCCTGGGAACGCCTCGGGGTCCCCTGGGAGGAGCTGGACGAAGTGGCTGGGGAGAGGGAAGTCTGGGCTTCCCTGCTTAGGCTGCTGCCCCCGCGACCCGACCTCGGATAAGCGGAGGAAGATGGATGGATGGATATTGTATCAATGTGAGTTTTACTAAAATCAGTTGTTTTTGTAAGTTTTGCAAATACAAAATATTGGTTTTACTCACTATGACAGTGTACTGTCACATTCAATCTGACAGCTATTTAAACATAACTCCTAAACCACACATGCACAATGACTAATAATGCCGAGAAAAATGTATCTCTCTGAATTTTATTGGAAAAAAAATATTTTTTAAGGTTTTTAAAATTACAAGTTTGTTATTTTTTACTCAATTTGACAGTATAACTTTCATACTAAATATGGAAGTTATATACACATAACTCTAAAACCAAACTTTCAATCCGTCTAAAAATGCCTGTAATTATGAATCTATGTGAGTTTAACCAAAATCAGGTATTTTGGTAAGGTTTACAAATACAAAAATTAGGTTTTACTCATAATGACAGTATAATTGCCACACGCAATATGACAGTTTTTTAAAAATACCTCCTAAAAAAACAAATGCAAAATGACTAATAATGCCTGGAAAAATGTATCTTTGTGAAATTTAATGAAAAAAAAATATTTTGTAAGGTTTGTAAAGACACAAATTAGTTTTTTTACTCAATATGATGGTATAACTGTCATACTAAATATGAAAGTTGTATAAAAATGTCTAAAATGCCTGTAATATTGTATCCATGTGAGTTAACTAGAATCAGTTGTTTTTGTAAGTTTTGCAAATACAAAATATTGGTTTTACTCACTATGACAGTATACTGTCACATTCAATCTGACAGTTTAAAACTCACAAATAAACTTTTCTCCAGGCGTTATTAGTCATTTTGTATGTGTGGTTTAGGAGTTATGTTTAAATAACTGTCAGATTGAATGTGACAGTGTACTGTCATAGTGAGTAAAACCAATATTTTGTATTTGCAAACCTTACAAAAACAACTGATTCTAGTTAAACTCACATGAATACAATATTACAGGCATTTTTAGACATAATGCATGTTTGGTTTTAGAGTTATGTTTATAATTTTTTTACATTTAGTATGACAGTTTTACTGTCATATTGAGTAAGAAAAAAATAACTTGTGTCTTTACAAACCCATTCATCCATCCATTTTGTACCGCTTATTCCCTTTGGGGTCGCGGGGGGCGCGCTGGAGCCTATCTCAGGTACAATCGGGCGGAAGGCGGGGTACACCCTGGACAAGTCGACACCTCATCGCAGTCTTTACAAACCTTACAAAATTGTTTTTTTTCCATGTAAAACTTAAAAAGATACATTTCTCCAGGCATTATTAACCATTTTGCATGTGTGGTTTAGGAGTTATGTTTACATAACTGTCATATTGAATGTGGCAGTTATACTGTCATTATGAGTAAAACCTATTTTTTGTTTTTGTAAACCTTTCCAAAATACGTGATTCTCGTAAAACGAACATTGGTTTTGGAGTTATATTAATATAACTTTCATATTTAGTATGACAGTTATATCATCATATTGAGTAAAACATTTAACTTGTATCTTTATAAACCTTACAAATTCGTTTTTTCCAGTAAAACTCACAAAGATACATTTCTCCAAGCATTTTTAACCATTTTGCATGTGTGGTAAGGAGTTATGTTTACATAACTGTCATATTAAATGTGGCAGTTATACTGTCATTATGAGTAAAACCAAATTTGTGTATATGTAAACCTTACCGAATTACCTGATTCTGGTAAAACTCACATAGATACAGTATTACAGGTATTTTTAGACATATTGCAAGTTTGGTTTTGGAGTTATGTTTATTTAACAGTGTATTTGGTAAAGTTTACAAATCAAAAAATTAGGTTTTACTCATAGTGACAGTATAACTGTCACCCTCAATATGACAGTTATTTAAACATAACTCCTATCTAGTGGTTAGAGTGTCCGCCCTGAGATCGGTAGGTTGTGAGTTCAAACCCCGGCCGAGTCATACCAAGACTATAAAAAATGGGACCCATTACGTCCCTGCTTGGCACTCAGCATCAAGGGTTGGAATTGGGGGTTAAATCACCAAAAATGATTCCCGGGCGCAGCACCGCTGCTCCCCTCACCTCCCAGGGGGTGATCAAGGGGATGGGTCAAATGCAGAGGACAAATTTCACCACACCTAGTGTGTGTGTGACAATCATTGGGACTTTAACTTTAACTTTAACTTTAAAACACAAATGCAAAATGACTAATAATGCCTAGAGAAATGTATATTTGTGAATTTTACTGGAAAACAATATTTTGTAAGGTTTGTAAAGATACAAATTAGTGTTTTATTACTCAATATGATGGTATAACTGTCATACTAAATATGAAAGTTATATAAACATAACTCCAAAACCAAACATACTTTGTGTCTAAAAATTCCTGTGATATTGTATCGATGTGGGTTTTACCAGAATCAGGTATTTTGGTAAGGTTTACAAATACAAAAAATAGGTTTTACTCATAATGACAGTATAACTGCCACACTCAATTTGACAGTTATTTAAACATAACTCCGAAACCAAACATGTTAAATGGCTAATAATGCCTGGGTAAATGTATCTTTGTGAGTTTAACTGGGAAAAAAAAATATTTTGTAAGGTTTGTAAAGACAGAAGTTAGTTTTTTTACTCATAATGACAGTATAACTACCAGATTCAAAATGACAGTTATATAAACATAACGCCAAAACCAAACATGCATTATGTCTAAAAATGCCTGTAGTATTAAATCTATGTGAGTTTGACCAGAATCAGGTATTTTGGTAAGGTTTACAAATACAAAAAGTAGGTTTTACTCATAATGACAGTATAACTGCCACGTTCAAAATTACAGTTATTTAAACATAACTCCTAATTTAAACATGCTAAATGGCTAATACTGCCTGGAAAAAGGTATCTTTGTGAGTTTAACTGGAAAATAAAATAATTTTGTAAGGTTTGTAAAGACACAAGTTAGTTTTTTTTATTCAATATGTTTGTATAACTGTCATAATAAATGTAAAAGTTATATAAACATAACTCCAAAACCAAACATGCATTATGTCTAAAAATGCCTGTAATATTGTATCTATGTGAGTTTTACAAGAATCAGGTATTTTGGTAATGTTGAAAAATACAAAAATGAGGTTTTACTCATACAAAATATTAGTTTAACTCATAAATACGTATACTGTCACAATCAATCTGATAATATGGCTAATAATGCCTTGAGGAATGTATCTTTGTGAGTTTAACTGGAAAAAATATTTTGTAAGGTTTGTAAAGACACAAGTTAGTTTTTTTTTTACACAATATTACAGTATAGCTGTCACACTATTAATGAAAGTTATATAAACACAACTCCAAAACCAAATATGCAATATGTGAGTTTTATCAGAATCAGGTATTTTGGTAAGGTTTACAAAAACAAAAATTAGGTTTTACTCATAGTGACAGTATAACTGCCACACTCAATATGACGGTTATTTAAACATAACTCCTAAAACACAAATGCAAAATGACTAATAATGCCTAGAGAAAGGTATATTTGTGAATTTTACTGGAAAACAATATTTTGTTTGTTTTTTTACTCAATTTGATGGTATAACTTTCATACTAAATATGAAAGTTATATAAACATAACTCCAAAACCAAACATGCTTTATGTCTAAAAATTCCTGTAATATTGTATCGATGTGGTACAAAAAAATAGGTTTTACTCATAATGACAGTATAACTGCCACACTCAATATGACAGTTATTTAAACAAAATTCCTAAACCAAACATGATAAATGGCTAATTATACCTGGATAAATGTATCTTTGTGAGTTTTACTGGGAAAAAAAAAGGTTTATAAAGACACAATTTTTTTTTTTTACTCAATATAATGGTATAACTGTCATACTAAATATGAAAGTTGTATAAACATAACTCCAAAACCAAACATGCATTATGTCTAAAAATGCCTGTAATATTGTATCTATGTGATTTTTACCAGAATTAGGTATTTTGGTAAGGTTTACAAATACAAAATCTAGGTTTTACTCATAATGACAGTATAACTGCCACACTCAATATGACAGTTATTTAAACATAACTCCTAAACCAAACATGATAAATGGCTAATTATACCTGGAGAAATGTATCTGTGAGTTTTACTAGAAAAAAAAAAATGTAATGTTTATAAAGAAACAAGTTATTTTTTTTACTCAATATAATGGTATAACTGTCATACTAAATATGAAAGTTATATAAACACAACTCCAAAACCAAACATGTTTTATGTCTAGAAATTCCTGTAATATTGTATCTATGTGAGTTTTACCAGAATCCGGTATTTTGGTAAGGTTTACAAATACAAAAAATTGGTTTCACTCATAATGACAATATAACTGCCACATTGAACATGACATGTATTTAAACATAATTCCTAAACCACAAATGCAAAATGGCTAATAATGCCTGGAGCAATGTATCTTTGTGAGTTTTCCTGGAAAAAATAATAAAAAATTGTAAGGTTTGTAAAGACACTGTTCCTCCTGAATCCGAGGTTCGACTATCCGGCGTAGCCTCCTCTCCACTACACCTGAATAGTCCTTACCGGGAAGGCTGAGGAGTGTGATCCCACGATAGTTAGAGCACACCCTCCGGTTCCCCTTCTTAAAGAGAGGAACCACCACCCCGGTCTGCCAATCCAGAGGTACTGCCCCCGATGACCACGCGATGTTGCAGAGTCTTGTCAACCAAGACAGCCCCACAGCATCCAGAGCCTTAAGGAGTTCCGGGCGGATCTCATCTAGCCCTGGGGCCTTGCCACCGAGGAGCTTTTTAACTACCTCAGCAACCTCAGCCCCAGAAATAGGAGAGCCCACCACAGACTCCCCAGGCACTGCTTCCTCATAAGAAGACGTGTTGGTGGGATTGAGGAGGTCTTCGAAGTATTCCCTCCACCGATCCACAGTCCGCAGTCGAGGTCAGCAGAACACCATCCTCGCCATACACGGTGTTGATAGTGCACTGCTTCCCCTTCCTGAGGCGGCGGATGGTGGTCCAGAATTGCTTCGAAGCCGTCTGGAAGTCATTTCCCAGGGCTTCCCCGAACTCCTCCCATGTCCGAGTTTTTGCCTCTGCGACCGCTGAAGCCGCACACCGCTTGGCCTGTCGGTACCTGTCCGCTGCCTCAGGAGTCCTATGAGCCAAAAGAACCCGATAGGACTCCTTCTTCAGCTTGACGGCATCCCTCACCGCCGGTGTCCACCAACGGGTTCTAGGATTACCGCCACGACAAGCACCAACTACCTTGCGGCCACAGCTCCAATCAGCCGCCTCGACAATAGAGGCGCGGAACATGGTCCATTCGGACTCAATGTCCAGCACCTCCCTCGTGACATGTTCAAAGTTCTTCCGGAGGTGGGAATTGAAACTCTCTCTGACAGGAGACTCTGCCAGACGTTCCCAGCAAACCCTCACAATGCGTTTGGGCCTGCCAGGTCTGTCCGACATCCTCCCCCACCATCGCAGCCAACTCACCAACAGGTGGTGATCGGTAGAAAGCTCCGCCCCTCTCTTCACCCGAGTGTCCAAAACATGAGGCCGCAAATCCGATGACACAACTACAAAGTCGATCATGGAACTGCAGCCTAGGGTGTCCTGGTGCCAAGTGCACATATGGACACCCTTATGTTTGAACATGGTGTTCGTTATGGACAATCTGTGACGGGCACAAAAGTCCAATAACAAAACACCGCTCGGGTTCAGATCCGGGCAGCCATTCTTCCCAATCACGCCTCTCCAGGTTTCACTGTCGTTGCCAACATGAGCATTGAAGTCCCCCAGTAGCATGAGGGAATCACCCGGGGGAGCACTCTCAAGTACTCCCTCGAGTGAATCCAAAAAGGGTGGGTACTCTGAGCTGCGGTTTGGCGCGTAAGCGCAAACCACAGTCAGGACCCGTTCCCCCACCCGAAGGCGGAGGGAAGCTACCCTCTCGTCCACCGGGTTGAACTCCAACGTACAGGCTCTGAGCCGGGGGGAAACAAGAATTGCCACCCCAGCCCGTCGCCTTTCACTGCCGGCAACACCAGAGTGGAAGAGAGTCCAGCCCCTCTCGAGAGAACTGGTTCCAGAGCTCTTGCTGTGCGTCGAAGTGAGTCCGACTATATCTAACCGGAACTTCTCCACTTCGCGCACTAGCTCAGGCTCCTTCCCCCCCAGCGAGGTGACGTTCCACGTCCCAAGAGCTAGCTTCTGTAGCCGAGGATCGGACCGCCAAGTGCCCTGCCTTCGGCTGCCGCCCAGCTCACATCGCACCCGACCTCTATGACCCCTGCTATGGATGGTGAGCCCATTGGAGGGGGGACCCACGTTGCCTCTTCGGGCTGTGCCCGGCCGGGCCCCATGTCAGGCGCTCGCCATCGTGCCCCACCTCCGGGCCTGGCTCCAGAGGGGGTCCCGGTGACCCGCGTCCGGGCGAGGGAAATCTGGGTCCTTGTTTTTTATTATTCATGGAGGTCTTCGAGCTGCTCTTTGTCTGATCCCTCATAGGACCAGTTTGTCTTGGGAGACCCTACCAGGGACAACATAGCTCCTAGGATCATTGGGACACGCAAACTCCTCTACCACGTTAAGGTGGCAGCTCAGAGAGACAGTTATACCATCGTATTGAGTAAAAAAAAAACCAAACATTTCTTTACAAACCTTAAAAATATTTGTTTCTAGTAAAACTCGCAAAGATACATTTCTCCAGGCATTATTAGCCATTTAGCATGTTTGGTTTAGGAGTTATGTTTAAATAACTGTTATTTTGAATATGGCAGTTATACTGTCATTATGAGTAAAACCCAATTTTTGTATTTGTAAACCTTACAAAAAAATACCTGATTCTGGTCAAACTCACATAGATTCAATATTACAGGCATTTGTAGACGTATTGCAAGTTTGGTTTTGGAGTAATGTTTATTTAACTTTCATATTTAGTATGACTGTTAAACTGTCATATTAAGTGAAAAAACTAACTTGTTTCTTTACAAACCTTATAAAAAAAACGTTTTCCAGGAAAACTCACAAAGATAAATTTTTCCGGGCATTATTAGCCATTTTGTAATTGTGGTTTAGGAGTTACAGTATGTTTAAATAACTGTCAGATTGAATGTGACAGTATACTGTCATAGTGAGTAAAACCTAATTTTTGTATTTGTAAACCTTACCAAAAATACCTGATTCTGGTAAAAATCACATAGATACAATATTGCAGGCATTTTTAGACATAATGCATGTTTGGTTTTGGAGTTATGTTTATACAACTTTTATATTTAGTATGACAGTTATACTATCATATTGAGTAAAAAAAAAATAACTTGTGTCTTCACAAACCTTACAAAAAAATATTTTCCCAGTAAAACTCACAAAGATACATTTCTCCAGGCATAATTAGCCATTTATTACTGTCATAATGAGTAAAAAACTACTTTTTGTGTTTGCAAGCCTTAAAATAGCATATGTTTCGAGTAAAACTCACAAGGATGCATTGTTTCAGGCTTTTTTAACCTATTTGCATGTGTGGTTAGGGAGTTAAGCTTAAATAACAGTCAAATTGAATGTAGCAGTTAACTGTCATTATGAGTAAACCCCTAATTTATGTAATTGTACACCTCACCAAATTAACTGATTCTTTTAAAACTCTCAGAGATACAATCTTTTAGGCATTTTTAGACATAATGCATGTTTAGTTTTGGAGTTATGTTTATATAACTTTCATATTTGGTATGACAGTTATACTGTCATATTGCATTAAAAAAACTAACTTGCCTCTTTGCAAAACTTACAAAATATATTTTTTCTAGTAAAACTGACAAAGATACATGTCTTCAGGCATTATTAGACATGTTGCATGTTTGGTGTAGGAATTATGTTGAAAAACATTTTTATTGCTTATTTCTCATTATCTCAGGATTTTAAGAACTTTACTGTCATAATGAGTAAAAAACTACTTTTTGTGTTTGCAAGCCTTAAAATAGCAAATGTTTCGAGTAAAACTCACAAGGATGCATTGTTTTAGGCTTTATTAACCTATTTGCATGTGTGATTAGGAAGTTATGTTTAAATAACAGTCAAATTGAATGTAGCAGTTATACTGTCATTATGAAAAAAAAACAATTTTTGTATTTGTAAACCTTACCAAATTACCTGATTCTGGTAAAACTCACATAGATACAATATTTTAGGCATTTTTAGACATAATGCATGTTCAATTTTGGAGTTATGTTTATATATATTTCATATTTGGTATGACAGTTATACTGTCATATTGAATTAAAAAAACTAACTTGCCTCTTTGCAAAACTTACAAAATATAATTTTTCTAGTAAAACTAACAAAGTTACATATCTTCACGCATTATCAGACATGTTGCATGTTTGGTGTAGGAATTATGTTGAAAAACATTTTTATTGCTTATTTTGCATTATCTCAGGATTTTAAGAACAATACTGTCATAATGAGTAAAAAACTACTTTTTGTGTTTGCAAGCCTTAAAATAGCATATGTTTCGAGTAAAACTCACAAGGGTGCATTGTTTTAGGCTTTATTAACCTATTTGCATGTGTGATTAGGAAGTTATGTTTAAATAACAGTCAAATTGAATGTAGCAGTTATACTGTCATTATGAAAAAAAAAAAAAAAATTGTATTTGTAAACCTTACCAAATTACCTGATTCTGGTGAAACTCACATATATACAATATTACAGGAAATTTTAGACATAATGCATGTTTAGGTTTGGAGTTATGTTTATATAACTTTCATATTTGGTATGACAGTTATACTGTCATATTGCATTAAAAAAACTAACTTGCCTCTTTGCAAAACTTACAAAAGATATTTTTTCTAGTAAAACTAACAAAGATACATGTCTTCAGGCATTATTAGACATGTTGCATGTTTGGTGTAGGAATTATGTTGAAAAACATTTTTATTGCTTATTTCTCATTATCTCAGGATTTTCAGAACTTTACTGTCATAATGAGTAAAAAACTACTTTTTGTGTTTGCAAGCCTTAAATTAGCAAATGTTTCGAGTAAAACTCACAAGGATGCATTGTTTTAGGCTTTATTAACCTATTTGCATGTGTGATTAGGAAGTTATGTTTAAATAACAGTCAAATTGAATGTAGCAGTTATACTGTCATTATGAAAAAAAAACAATTTTTGTATTTTTAAACCTTACCAATTTACCTGATTCTGGTAAAACTCACATAGATACAATATTTTAGGCATTTTTAGACATAATGCATGTTCAATTTTGGAGTTATGTTTATATAACTTTCATATTTGGTATGACATTTATACTGTTATATTGAATTTAAAAAACTTATTTGACTCTTTGCAAAACTTACAAAATATAATTTTTCTAGTAAAACTAACAAAGATACATGTCTTCAGGCATTATTAGACATGTTGCATGTTTGGTGTAGGAATTATGTTGAAAAACATTTTTATTGCATATTTTGCATTATCTCAGGATTTTAAGAACATTACTGTCAAAATGAGTAAAAAACTACTTTTTGTGTTTGCAAGCCTAAAATAGCATATGTTTCGAGTAAAACTCACAAGGATGCATTGTTTTAGGCTTTATTGATCTATTTTGCATGTGTGGTTATGGAGTTATGTTTAAATAACAGTCAAATTGAATGTAGCAGTTAACTGTCATTATGAGTAAACCCCTAATTTATGTAATTGTACACCTTACCAAAATAACTGATTCTTGTAAAACTCACATAGATACAATATTTTAGGCATTTTTAGACATAATGCATGTTCAGTTTTGGAGTTATGTTTATATAACTTTCATATTTGGTATGACAGTTATACTGTCATATTGGATTAAAAAAACTAACTTGAGTCTTTGTAAAACTTACAAAAGATAATTTTCCTAGTATAACTAACAAAGATACATGTATCCATGCATTATTAGACATGTTGCATGTTTGGTGTAGGAATTATGATGAAAAACATTTTTATTGCTTATTTCGCATTATCTCAGGATTTGTAGAACATTACTGTCATAATGAGTAAAAAACTACTTTTTGTGTTTGCAAGCCTTAAGATAGCAAATGTTTCGAGTAAAACTCACAAGGATGCATTGTTTTAGGCTTTATTAACCTATTTGCATGTGTGGTTAGGAAGTTATGTTTAAATAACTGTAAAATTGAATATAGCAGGTATACTGTCATTATGAGAAAAACCCAATTTTTGTATTTGTAAAATTCACATAGATACAATATTTTAGGCATTTTTAGACATAATGCATGTTCAGTTTTGGAGTTATGTTTAAATAACTTTTACATTTAGTTTGACAGTTATACTGTTATATTGAATTAAAAAAACTAACTTGCGTCGTTGCAAAACTTACAAAAGATACATTTTCTAGTAAAATTAACAAAGATACATGTCTTCAGGCATTATTAGACATGTTGCATGTTTGGTGTAGGAATTATGTTGAAAAACATTTTTATTGCTTTTTTCGCATTATCTCAGGATTTTAAGAACATTACTGGCATATTGAGTAAAAAACTACTATGACATTATACTGTCACATTCAATCTGACTGTTATTTAAACATAACTCCTAAACCATGCAAGCAAAATGTCAAATACTGCCTGGAGAAATGTATCTTTGTAAGTTTTACAGGAAAAAAATAGTTTGTAAGGTTTGTAAAGACACAAGTTAGCTTTTTTTTACTCAATATGACAGTATAACTGTCATACTGAATATGAAAGTTGAATAGATATAACACCAAAACCAAACTTGCAATCTGTCTAAAAATGCCTGTAATATTGAATATATATGTGAGTTTTACCAGAATCGGTTATTTTGGTAAGGTTTACAAATACAAAAATTGGGTTTTACTCATAATGACAGTATAACTGCCATATTCAAAATAACAGTTATTTAAACATAACTCCTAAACCAAATATGCTAAATGGCTAATAATGTCTGGAGAAATGAATCTTTGTGACTTTTACTAGAAAAAAAGTATTTTGTAAGGTTTGTAAAGACAAAAGTTAGTTGTTTTTTTTACTCAATATGATGGTATTTCTGTCATTCTAAATATGAAAGTTAGATAAACATAATTCCAAAACCAAACTCCTAAACCAAACTTGCAGTCTGTCTTAAACTGCCTGTTATATTGAATCTATGTGAGTTTTGCCAGAATCAGGTTTTTTGGTAAGGTTTATAAATACAAAACTTGGGTTTTACTCATAATGACAGTATAACTGCAACATTTGATATGACAGGTATGACATGACTCCTAAACCAAACATGATAAATGACTAATAATGCCTGGAGAAATGTATCTTTGTGAGTTTTACTGGAAAAAAATAATGTGTAAGGTTTATAAAGACACAAATTATTATTATTTTTTTAATATGATGAACTGTCTGTCATACTAAATATGAAAGTTATATAAACATAACTCCAAAACCAAAATGCATTTTGTCTAAAAATGCCTGTAATATTGTATCTTTTTTAGTTTTACCAGAATCAGGTATTTTGGTAAAGGTGACAAATACAACTTTGTCAACAGTATACTGTCATAATGACAGTATACTGCCACATTCAATATGACATTTATTTAAACATAACTCCAAAACCAAACATGCATTATGTCTAAAAATTCCTATAATTTTTTATGTACGTGAGTTTTACTAGAATTAGTTGTTTTTGTAAGGTTTACAAATACAAAATATTAGTGTTACTCATAATGAGAGTATACTGTCACAATCAATCTGACAAAATGGCTAATAATGCCTGGAGGAATGAATCTTTGTGAATTTTACTGGAACAAATATTTTGTAAGGTTTGTAAAGACACACGCTAGTTTTTTTTAACTTAATTTTACAGTATAGCTGTCATACTATATATGAAAGTTTTATAAACATAACTCCAAAACCAAACATGCAATCCGTCTAAAAATGTCTATAATATTTATTATATGTAAGTTTTATCAGAATCAGGTATTTTGGTAAGGTTTACAAATCACTCATAGTGACAGAATAACTGCCACACTCAATATGACAGTTATTTAAACATAACTACTAAAACACAAATGCAAAATGACTAAAAATGACTAGAGAAATGTATATTTGTGAATTTTACAGGAAAACAATATTTTATAAGGTTTGTAAAGACACAGATTAATTTTATTTACTTAATATGATGGTATAACTGTCATACTAAATATGAAAGTTATATAAACATAACTCCAAAACCATACATACTTTATGTCTAATAATTCCTGTAATATTGTATCGATGTGGGTTTTACAAGAATCAGGTATTTTGGTAAGGTTTACAAATACAAAAAATAGGTTTTACTCATAATGACAGTATAACTGCCACACTCAATATGACACGTATTTAAACATTACTCCTAAACAAAACATGTTAAATGGCTAATAATGCCTGGGGAAATGTATCTTTGTGAGTTTAACTGGAAAAAAAACATTTTGTAAGGTTTGTAAAGACAGAAGTTAGTTTCTTTACTCATAATGACAGTATAACTACCACTTCAAAATGACAGTTATATAAACATAACTCCAAAACCAAACATGCATTATATTTAAAAATGCCTGTAATATTAAATCTATGTGAGTTTGACCAAAATCAGGTATTTTGGTAAGGTTTACAAATACAAAGAGTAGGTTTTACTCATAATGACAGTATAACTGCCACATTCAAAATTACAGTTATTTAAACATAACTCCTAATTTAAACATGCTAAATGGCTAATACTGCCTGGAGAAAGGTATATTTGTGAGTTTAACTGGGAAAAAAAAATATTTTGTAAGGTTTGTAAAGACACAAGTTAGGTTTTTTTATTCAATATGTTTGTATACTGTCATAAAAAATGTAAAAGTTACATAAACATAACTCCAAAACCAAACATGCATTAAGTATAACTGTCACACTCAATCTGACGGTTAATTAAACATAACTCCTAAAACACAAATGCAAAATGACTAATAATGCCTAGAGAAAGGTATATTTGTGAATTTTACTGGAAAACAATATTTTGTAAGGTTTGTAAAGATACAAATTATTTTTTGTTTTTTACTCAATATGATGGTATAACTTTCATACTAAATATGAAAGTTATATAAACATAACTCCAAAACCAAACATGCTTTATGTCTAAAAATTCCTGTAATATTGTATCGATGTGGGTTTAACCAGAATCAGGTATTTTGGTAAGGTTTACAAATACAAAAAATAAGTTTTACTCATAATGACATTATAACTGCCACACTCAATACGACAGTTGTTTAAACATAACTCCTAAACCAAACATGATAAATGGCTAAATATGCCTGGAGAAATGTATCTTTGTGAGTTTTACTGGGAAAACATTTTTTGTAAGGTTTATAAAGACACAAGTTTTTTTTTTCTTTACTCAATATGATGGTATAACTGTCATACTAAATATAAAAGTTGTATAAACATAACTCCAAAACCAAACATGCATTATGTCTAAAAATGCCTGCAATATTGTATCTATGTGATTTTTACCAGAATCAGGTATTTTTGGTAAGGTTTACAAATACAAAAATTAGGTTTTACTCACTATGACAGTATACTGTCACATTCAATCTGACAGTTATTTAAACATACTGTAACTCCTAAACCACAATTACAAAATGGCTAATAATGCCTGGAAAAATTTATCTTTTTGAGTTTTCCTGGAATTTATTTATTTTTTATAAGGTTTGTAAAGAAACAAATTAGTTTTTTTACTTAATATGACAGATTAACTGTCATACTGAATATGAAAGTTAAATAAACATATCTCCAAAACCAAACTTGCAATACGTCTAAAAATGCCTGTTATATTGAATCTATGTGAGTTTTACCAGAATCAGGTATTTTGGTAAGGTTTACAAATACAAAAATTGGGTTTTACTCATAATGACATTAACTGCCATATTCGAAATAACAGTTATTTAAACATAACTCCTGAACCAAACATGCTAAATGGCTAATAATGCCTGGAGAAATGTATCTTTGTGAATTTTACTACAAAAAATATTTTGTAAGGTTTGTAAAGACAAGTTGTTGTTTTTTTACTCAATATGATGGTATAACTGTCAAACTAATTATAAAAGTAATATAAACATAATTCCAAAACCAAACTCCTAAACCAAACTTGCAATCCGTCTTAAACTGCCTGTAATATTGAATCTATATGTGTTTTACCAGAATCAGGTATTTTGGTAAGGCTTACAAATACAAAACTTGGGTTTTACTCATAATGACAGTATAACTGCATTATTTGATATGACAGTTATTTAAACATAACTCCTAAACCAAACATGATAAATGGCTAATAATGCCTGGAAAAATGTATATAAACATAACTCCAAAACCAAACATGCATTATGTGTAAAAATGCCTGTAATATTGTATCTATGTGAGTTTTACCAGAATAAGGTATTTTGGTAAGGTTTATAAATACAACATTTAGGTTTTACTCATAATGACAGTATAACTGCCATATTCAAAATAACAGTTATTTAAACATAACTCCTGAACCAAACATGCTAAATGGCTATTAATGCCTGGAGAAATGTATACAAACATAACTCCAAAACCAAACATGCATTATGTCTAAAAATGCCTTTAGTATTGTATCTATGTGAGTTTTACCAGAATCAGGTATTTTGTTAAGGTTGAAAAATACAAAAATTAGGTTTTACTCATAATGACAGTATAACTGCCACATTGACTGCCACCAAACATGCATGATGTCTAAAAATGCCTATAATTTTTTATCCATGTGAGTTTTACTAGAATCAGTTGTTTTTGTAAGGTTTACAAATACAAAATATTAGTTTTACTCATAATGACAGTATACTGTCACAATCAATCTGACAATTTGGCTAATAATGCCTTGAGGAATGTATCTTTGTGAGTTTTACTGGAAATAATATTTTGTAAGGTTTGTAAAGACACAAGTTTTGTTTTTTTTTTTACACAATTTTACAGTATAGCTGTCATACTATATATGAAAGTTATATAAACACAACTCCAAAACCAAATATACAAAATGTGAGTTTTATCAGAATCAGGTATTTTGGTAAGGTTTACAAAAACAAAAATTAGGTTTTACTCATAGTGACAGCATAACTGCCACACTCAATAAGACAGTTAATTAAACATAACTCCTAAAACACAAATGCAAAATGACTAATAATGCCTAGAGAAAGGTATATTTGTGAATTTTACTGGAAGACAATATTTGTAAGGTTTGTAAAGATACAAATTATTTTTTGTTTTTTACTCAATATGATGGTATAACTTTCATACTAAATATGAAAGTTATATAAACATAGCTCCAAAACCAAACATGCTTTATGTCTAACAATTCCTGTAATATTGTATCGATGTGGGTTTTACCAGAATCAGGTATTTTGGTAAGGTTTACAAATACAAAAAATAGGTTTTTATTTATAATGACACACAATACAATAACTCCCCCACTCAAAATGACAGTTATTTAAACATAACTCCTAAACCAAACATGATAAATGGCTAATTATGACTGGAGAAATGTATCTTTGTGAGTTTTGGGAGAAAAAAAAACCCTGTAAGATTAATAAAGACACAAGTTTTTTGTTTTTTTTTACTCAATATGATGGTATAACTGTCATACTAAATATGAAAGTTGTATAAACATAACTCCAAAACCAAACATGAATTATGTCTAAAAATGCCTGCAATATTGTATCTATGTGATTTTTTACCAGAATCAGGTATTTTTGGTAAGGTTTACAAATACAAAAATTAGGTTTTACTCATAATGACAGTATATTGTCACATTCAATCTGACAGTTATTTAAACATAACTCCTAAACCACAAATACAAAATGGCTAATAATGCCTGGAGAAATGTATCTTTGTGAGTTTTCCTGGAAAAAATTTTTTTTTATAAGGTTTGTAAAGACACAAGTTATTTTTTTGTACTTAATATGACAGTATAACTGTCATACTAAATATGAAAGTTAAATAAACATAACTCCAAAACCAAACTTGCAATACGTCTAAAAATGCCTGTAATATTGAATCTATGTGAATTTTACCAGAATCAGGTATTTAAGTAAGGTTTACAAATACAAAAATTGGGTTTTACTCATAATGACAGTATACTATCAAATTCAATCTGACAGTTATTTAAACATACTGTAACTCCTAAACCACAATTACAAAATGGCTAATAATGCCTGGAACAATGTATCTTTGTGAGTTTTCCTGGAAACTTTTTTTTTATAAGGTTTGTAAAGAAACAAATTAGTTTTTTTTACTTTATATGACAGTATAACTGTCATACTATATATGAAAGTTAAATAAACATAACTCCAAAACCAAACTTGCAATCCGTCTTAAACTGCCTGTAATATTGAATCTATATGAGTTTTACCAGAATCAGGTATTTTGGTTAGGTTTACAAACCAAACATGCTAAATAGCTATAAATGCTTGGAGAAATGTATCTTTGTGAGTTTTACTAGAAAAAAATATTTTGTAAGGTTTGTAAAGACAAAAGTTATTTTTTTTTACTCAATATGATGGTTTAACTGTCAAACTAAATATAAAAGTAATATAAACATAATTCCAAAACCAAACTCCTAAACCAAACTTGCAATCCGTCTTAAACTGCCTGTAATATTGAACCTATATGAGTTTTACCAGAATCAGGTATTTTGGTAAGGTTTACATTTGTAAACTTGGGTTTTACTCATAATGACAGTATAACTGCATTATTTGATATGACAGTTATTTAAACATAACTCCTAAACCAAACATGATAAATGGCTATTAATGCCTGGAGAAATGTATGCAAACATAACTCCAAAACCGAACATGCATTATGTCTAAAAATGCCTTTAGTATTGTATCTATGTGAGTTTTACCATAATCAGGTATTTTGGTAAGGTTTACATATACACAAACTTGGTTTTACTCATAATGACAGTATAACTGCCACATTTAATATGACAGTTATGTAAACATAACTCCTATACCACACATGCAAAATGGTTAATAATGCCTGGAGAAATGTATCTTTGTGATTTTTACTAGAAAAAAATATTTTGTAAGGTTTGTAAAGACGAAAGTTAGTTTTTTTTTTACTCAATATGATGGTATAACTGTCATACTAAATATGAAAGTTATATAAACATAATTCCAAAACCAAACTCCTAAACCAAACTTGCAATCTGTCTTAAACTGCCTGTAATATTGAATCTATGTGAGTTTTACCAGAATCAGGTATTTTGGTAAGGTTTACAAATACATAACTTGGGTTTTACCCATAATGACAGTATAACTGCAACATTTGATATGACAGTTATTTAAACATCACTCCTAATCCAAACATGATAAATGGCTAATAATGCCTGGAGAAATGTATCATGGTGAGTTTTACTGGAAACAAATAATTTGTAAGGTTTATAAAGACACAAGTTAGGTTTTTTTATTTAATATGATGGTATAACTGTCATACTAAATATGAAAGTTATACAAACATAACTCCAAAACCAAACATGCATTATGTCTAAAAATGCCTGTAATATTGTATCTATGTGAGTTTTACCAGAATCAGGTATTTTGGTTAAGGTTGACAAATACAAAAATTAGGTTTTACTCATGATGACAGTATAACTAACACATTGACTGCCACCAAACATGCATTATGTCTAAAAATGCTTATAATTTTGTATCCATGTTAGTTTTACTAGAATCAGTTGTTTTTGTAAGGTTTACAAATACAAAATATTAGTTTTACTCATAATGACAGTATACTGTCACAATTAATCTGACAAAATGGCTAATAATGCCTAGAGGAATGTATCTTTGTGAGTTTTACTGGAAAAAATATTTTGTAAGGTTTGTAAAGACACAAGTTAGTTGTTTTTTTTACACAATTTAACAGTATAGCTGTCATACTATATATGAAAGTTATATAAACATAATTCCAAAACCAAATATGCAATCCGTCTAAAAATGCCTGTAATATTGAATATATGTGAGTTTTATCAGAATCAGGTATTTTGGTAAGGTTTACGAATACAAAAATTAGGTTTTACTCATAGTGACAATATAACTGCCACACTCAGTATGACAGTTAATTAAACATAACTCCTAAAACACAAATGCAAAATGACTACTAATGCCTAGGGAAATGTATATTTGTGAATTTTACTGGAAAACAATGTTTTGTAAGGTTTGTAAATATACAAATTAGTTTTTTTTTACTCAATATATGATGGTATAACTGTCATACTAAATATGAAAGTTATATAAACATTACTCCAAAACCAAACATGCTTTATGTCTAAAAATTCCTGTAATATTGTATCGATGTGGGTTTTACCAGAATCAGGTATTTTGGTAAGGTTTACAAATACAAAACATATGTTTTACTCATAATGACAGTATAACTGCCACACTCAATATGACAGTTATTTAAACATAACTCCTAAACCAAACATGATAAATGACTAATTATGCCTGGAGAAATGTATCTTTGTGAGTTTTACTGGGGGAAAAAAAATTGGTATAACTGTCATACTAAATATGAAAGTTGTATAAAAATAACTCCAAAACCAAACATGCATTATGTCTAAAAATGCCTGCAATATTGTATCTATGTGATTTTTACCAGAATCAGGTATTTTTGGTAAGGTTTACAAATACAAAAATTAGGTTTTACTCACTATGACAGTATACTGTCACATTCAATCTGACAGTTATTTAAACATATTGTAACTCCTAAACCACAAATACAAAATGGCTAATAATGCCTGGAGAAATGTATCTTTGTGAGTTTTCCTGGAAAAAAACAAAACAATTTATAAGGTTTGTAAAGTCACAAGTTATTTTTTTACTTAATATGACAGTAGAACTGTCATACTAAATATGAAAGTTAAATAAACATAACTCCAAAACCAAACTTGCAATACGTCTTAAAATGCCTGGAATATTGAATCTATGTGAGTTTTACCAGAATCAGGTATTTTGGTAAGGTTTACAAATACAAAAATTGGGTTTTACTCATAATGACAGTATAACTGCCATATTCAAAATAACAGTTATTTAAACATAACTCCTAAACCAAACATGCTAAATAGCTAATAATGCCTGTAGAAATGTATCTTTGTGAGTTTTACTAGAAAAAAATATTTTGTAAGGTCTGTAAAGACAAAAGTTTTTTTTTTTTTTTACTCAATATGATGATATGACTGTCAAACTAAATATAAAAGTAATATAAACATCATTCCAAAACCAAACTCCTAAACCAAACGTGCAATCCGTCTTAAACTGCCTGTAATATTGAATCTATATGAGTTTTACCAGAATCAGGTATTTTGGTAAGGTTTACAAATACAAAACTTGGGTTTTACTCATAATGACAGTATAACTGCATTATTTGATATGACAGTTATTTAAACATAACTCCTAAACCAAACATGATAAATAGCTAATAATGCCTGGAAAAAGTTATATAAACATAACTCCAAAACCAAACATGCATTATGTCTAAAAATGCCTGTAATATTGTATCATTGTGAGTTTTACCAGAATCAGGAATTTTGGTAAGGTTTATAAATACAAAAATTAGGTTTTACTCATAATGACAGTATAACTGCCACCCTCAATATGACAGTTATGTTAACATAACTCCTAAACCACACATGCAAAATGGCTAATAATGCCTGGAGAAATGTATCTTTGTGAATTTTACAGGAAAAAAAATATTTTGTAAGGTTTGATAAGACACAAAATAGTTTTTTTTATTTAATATGTTTGTATAACTGTCATAATAAATGTAAAAGTTATATAAACATAACTCCAATACCAAACATGCAATCCGTCTAAAAATGCCTGTAATATTGAATCTATGTGAGTTTTACTAGAATCAGGTATTTTGTTAAGATTTACAAATACAAAAATTAGGTTTTACTCACTATGACCGTATACTGTCACATTCAATCTGACTGTTATTTAAACACAAATTCTAAACCACAGATGCAAAATGGCTAATAATAACTGGAGAAATGTATTTTTGTGAGTTTTACTGGAAAAAAAATATTTTGTAAGGTTTGTATAGACACAAGTTAGTTTTTTTTTTTACTCAATATGATGGAAACATGCTTTATGTCTAAAAAATCCTGTAATATTTTATCCATGTGAGTTTTCAGTTATTTTGGTAATTTTACAAATACAAAAAATAGGTTTTACTCATAATGACAGTATATCTGCCACACTCAATATGACAGTTATTTAAACATAGCTCCACCCACTCAGCAGATGATTTTATGAATTTCTTTAATAAGAAAATTGAACTCATTAGAAAGGAGATTAAAGACAATGCATCGCAGCTATGACTGGGTTCTATTAACACAGATACGACTGTATCTACGAAGGATACCGCCCTCCAAAATAGTTTCTCTCTCTTTGATGAAATAACACTAGAGGAATTGTTAAGATGTGTCAATGGGACAAAACAAACATGTCTACTTGACCCATTTCCTGGGAAACTTATTAAGGAGCTATTTGTATTATTAGGTCCATCAGTGCTAAATATTATAAACTTATCACTTTCCTCTGGCACTGTTCCACTAGCATTCAAAAAAGCGGTTATTCATCCTTTGCTCAAAAGACCTAACCTCGATCCTGACCTCATGGTAAACTACCGGCCGGTGTCCCACCTTCCGTTTATCTCGAAAATCCTCGAAAAAATTGTCGCACAGCAGCTAAATGAACACTTAATGTCTAACAATCTCTGTGAACCTTTTCAATCCGGTTTCAGGGCAAATCACTCTACGGAGACAGCCCTCGCAAAAATGACTAATGATCTACTAACGATGGATTCTGATGCGTCATCTATGTTGCTGCTTCCTGATCTTATCGCTGCTTTCGATACCGTCGATCATAACATTTTATTAGAGCGTATCAAAACACGTATTGGTATGTCAGACTTAGCCTTGTCGTGGTTTAACTCTTATCTTACTGACAGGATGCAGTGCGTCTCCCATAACAATGTGACCTCGGACTATGTTAAGGTAAAGTGCGGAGTCCCCCAAGATTCGGTTCTTGGCCCTGCACTCTTTAGTATTTACATGTTGCCGCTAGGCGACATCATACGCAAATACGGTGTTAGCTTTCATTGCTATGCTGATGACACCCAACTCTACATGCCCCTAAAGCTGACCAACACGCCGGATTGTAGTCAGCTGGAGGCGTGTCTTAATGAAATTAAACAATGGATGTCCGCTAACTTCTTGCAACTCAACACTAAGAAAACGGAAATGCTGATTATCGGTCCTGCTAAACACCGACATTTATTTGATAATACCACCTTAACATTTGACAACCAAACAATTACACAAAGCGACTCAGTAAAGAATCTGGGTATTATCTTCGACCCAACTCTCTCCTTTGAGTCACACATTAAGAGTGTTACTAAAACGGCCTTCTTTCATCTCTGTAATATCGCTAAAATTCGTTCCATTTTGTCCACTAGCGACGCTGAGATCATTATTCATGCGTTCGTTACGTCTCGTCTCGATTACTGTAACGTATTATTTTCGGGTCTCCCTATGTCTAGCATTAAAAGATTACAGTTGGTACAAAATGCGGCTGCTAGACTTTTGACAAGAACAAGAAAGTTTGATCATATTACGCCTATACTGGCTCACCTGCACTGGCTTCCTGTGCACTTAAGATGCGACTTTAAGGTTTTACTACTTACGTATAAAATACTACACGGTCTAGCTCCAGCCTATCTTGCCGATTGTATTGTACCATATGTCCCGGCAAGAAATCTGCGTTCAAAGAACTCCGGCTTATTAGTGATTCCCAGAGCCCAAAAAAAGTCTGCGGGCTGTAGAGCGTTTTCTATTCGGGCTCCAGCACTATGGAATGCCCTCCCGGTAACAGTTAGAGATGCTACCTCAGTAGAAACATTTAAGTCCCATCTCAAAACTCATTTGTATACTCTAGCCTTTGAATAGCCCCCCTTTTTTTAGACCAGTTGATCTGCCGTTTCTTTTCTTTTCTCCTCTGCTCCCCCCTATCCCTTGTGGAAGGGGAGACACACAGATCCGGTGGCCATGGATGGGGTGCTGGCTGTCCGGGGTCGGGACCCGGGGTGGACCGCTCGCCTGTATATCGGTTGGGAACATCTCTGCGCTGCTGACCCGTCTCCGCTCGGGATGGTTTCCTGCTGACCCCACTGTGGACTGGACTCTTACTGTTATGCTGGATCCACTATGGACTGGACTCTCACAATATTATGTTAGACCCACTCGACATCCATTGCATTCGGTCTCCCTAGAGGGGGGGGTTACCCACATATGCGGTCCTCTCCAAGGTTTCTCATAGTCATTCACATCGACGTCCCACTGGGGTGAGTTTTTCCTTGCCCTTATGTGGGCTGTACTGAGGATGTCGTTGTGGCTTGTGCAGCCCTTTGAGACACTTGTGATTTAGGGCTATATAAATAAACATTGATTGATTGATTGATAACTCTAAACCAAACATGGTTAATAGGCTATAATGCCTGGAGAAATGTATCTTTGTGAGTTTTACTGGAAACATTTTTTTTTTAAGGTTTATAAAGACACAAGTTCGTTTTTTTTACTCAATATGACAGTATAACTGGAATACTAAATGTAAAAAATATATAAACATAACTCCAAAACCAAACATGCATTATGTTTAAAAATGCCTGTAATTTTGTATCCATGCGAGTTTTACTAAAATCAATTGTTGTAGTAAGGTTTGCAACTACAAAATATTGGTTTTACTCACCATGATAGTATACTGTCACATTCAATTTGACAGTTATTTAAACATAACTACCAAACCACACATGCGAAATGGCTATAATGCCTGGAGAAATGTATCTTTGTGAGATTACTGTCATTTTGAGTAAAACCTAATTTTTGTATTCGTAAACCTTACCAAAATACCCGATTCTGATAAAACTCACATATATTCAATATTACAGGCATTTTTAGACGGATTGCATATTTGGTTTTGGAATTATGTTTATATAACTTTCATATATAGTATGACAGCTATACTGTTAAATTGTGTAAAAAAACAACTAAATTGTGTCTTTACAAACCTTACAAAATATTTTTTTCCAGTAAAACTCACAAAGATACATTCCTCTAGGCATTATTAGCCATTTTGTCAGATTAATTGTGACAGTGTACTGTCATTATGAGTAAAACTAATATTTTGTATTTGTAAACCTTACAAAAACAACTGATTCTAGTAAAACTCACATGGATACAAAATTATAAGCATTTTTAGACATAATGCATGTTTGGTGGCAGTCAATGTGGCAGTTATACTGTCATTATGAGTAAAACCTAATTTTTGTATTGGTCAACCTTAACCAAAATACCTGATTCTGGTAAAACTCACATAGATACAATATTACAGGCATTTTTAGACATAATGCATGTTTGGTTTTGGAGTTATGTTTATATAACTTTCATATTTAGTATGACAGTTATACCATCATATTAAATAAAAAAACTAACTTGTGTCTTTATAAACCTTACAAATTATTTGTTTCCAGTAAAACTCACCATGATACATTTCTCCAGGCATTATTAGCCATTTATCATGTTTGGATTAGGAGTTATGTTTAAATAACTGTTATTTTGAATATGGCAGTTATACAGTCATTATGAGTAAAACCTAAATTTTGTATTTATAAACCTTACCAAAATACCTGATTCTGGTAAAACTCACATAGATACAATATTACAGGCATTTTTAGACATAATGCATGTTTGGTTTTGGAGTTATGTTCATATACATTTTTCCAGGCATTATTAGCCATTTATCATGTTTGGTTTAGGAGTTATGTTTAAATAACTGTCATATCAAATAATGCAGTTATACTGTCATTATGAGTAAAACCCAAGTTTTGTATTTGTAAACCTTACCAAAATATCTGATTCTGGTAAAACTCATATAGATTCAATATTACAGGCAGTTTAAGACGGATTGCAAGTTTGGTTTAGGAGTTTGGTTTTGGAATTATGTTTATATTACTTTTATATTTAGTTTGACAGTTAAACCATCATATTGAGTAAAAAAAAAAAACTTTTGTCTTTACAAACCTTACAAAATATTTTTTTCTAGTAAAACTCACAAAGATACATTTCTCCAGGCATTTATAGCTATTTAGCATGTTTGGTTTAGGAGTTATGTTTAAATAACTGTTATTTTGAATATGGCAGTTATACTTTCATTATGAGTAAAACCCAATGTTTGTATTTGTAAACCTTACCAAAATACATGATTCTGGTAAAACTCACATAGATACAATATTGCAGGCATTTTTAGACATCATGCATGTTTGGTTTTGGAGTTATGTTTATACAACTTTTATATTTAGTATGACAGTCATACCATCCTATTGAGTAAAAAAAAAAAAAAATAACTTGTGTCTTTATAAACCTTACAAAATGTTCCCAGTAAAACTCACAAAGATACATTTCTCCAGGCATAATTAGCCTTTTATCATGTTTGGTTTAGGAGTTATGTTTAAACAACTGTCATATTGAGTGTGGCAGTTATACTGTCATTATGAGTAAAACCTATTTTTTGTATTTGTAAATTTTACCAAAATACCTGATTCTGGTAAAACCCACATCGATACAATATTGCAGGGATTTTTAGACATAAAGCATGTTTGGTTTTGGAGTTATGTTTATATAACTTTCATATTTAGTATGAAAGTTATACCATCATATTGAGTAAAAAACAAAAAATAATTTGTATCTTTACAAACCTTACAAAATTTTGTTTTCCAGTAAAATTCACAAATATACCTTTCTCTAGGCATTATTAGTCATTTTGCATTTGTGTTTTAGGAGTTATGTTTAATTAACTGTCATATTGAGTGTGGCAGTTATACTGTCACTATGAGTAAAACCTAATTTTAGTTTTTGTAAACCTTACCAAAATACCTGATTCTGATAAAACTCACATGTATTCAATATTACAGGCATTTTTAGACGGATTGCATATTTGTTTTGGAGTTGTGTTTATATAACTTTCATATATAGTATGACAGCTATACTGTTAAATTGTGTAAAAAAAAAAACTAACTCGTGTCTTTACCAAAATACCTGATTCTGGTAAAACTCATATAGATTCAATATTACAGGCAGTTTAAGACGGATTGCAAGTTTGGTTTAGGAATTTGTTTTTGGAATTATGTTTATATTAATTTTATATTTAATTTGACAGTTATACCATCATCCATCCATCCATCCATTTTCTACCGTTATTCCCTTTGGGGTCGCGGGGGGCGCTGGAGACTATCTCAGCTACAATCGGGCGGAAGGCGGGGTACACCCTGGACAAGTCGCCACCTCATCGCAGGGCCAACACAGATAGACAGACAACATTCACACTCACATCCACACACTAGGGCCAATTTAGTGTTGCCAATCAACTTATCCCCAGGTGCATGTCTTTGGAGGTGGGAGGATGCCGGAGTACCCGGAAGGAACCCATGCAGTCCCGGGAGGACATGCAAATTCCACACAGAAAGATCCCGAGCCCGGGACTGAACCCAAGACTACTCAGGACCTTCGCAGATGCACTAACCCCTCTTCCACCGTGAAGCCCAGTTATACCATCATATTCAGTAAAAAAAAAAAAACTTTTGTCTTTACAAACCTTACAAAATAGTTTTTTCTAGTAAAATTCACAAAGATACATTTCTCCAGGCATTATTAGCCATTTAGCATGTTTGGTTTAGGAGTTGTGTTTAAATAACTGTTATTTTGAATATGGCAGTTATACTGTCATTATGAGTAAAACCCAATTTTTGTATTTGTAAACCTTACCTAAATACCTGATTCTGATAAAACTCACATAGATTCAATATTACAGGCATTTTTAGACGTATTGCAAGTTTGGTTTTGGAGTTATGTTTATTTAACTTTCATATTTAGTATGACAGTTATACTGTCATATTAAGTAAAAAAACCTAACTTGTGTCTTTACAAACCTTATAAAACATTTTTTTTTTTCCAGGAAAACAAAGATACATTTCTCCAGGCATTATTAGCCATTTTGTATTTGTGGTTTAGGAGTTATGTTTAAATAACTGTCAGGTTGAATGTGACAGTATACTGTCATTATGAGTATAACCTATTTTTTGTATTTGTAAACCTTACCAAAAATACCTGATTCTGGTAAAAATCACATAGATACAATATTGCAGGCATTTTTAGACATAATGCATGTTTGGTTTTGGAGTTATGTTTATACAACTTTCATATTTAGTATGACATCATATTGAGTAAAAAAAAAAAAAAACTTGTGTCTTTATAAACGTTACATTTTTTTTTTCCCCACAACTCACAAAGGTACATTTCTCCAGGCATAATTAGCCATTTATCATGTTTGGTTTAGGAGTTATGTTTAAATAACTGTCATATTGAGTGGGGTAGTTATTGTATCGTGTGTCATTATAAATAAAAACCTATTTTTTGTAATTGTAAACCTTACTAAAATACCTGATTCTGGTAAAACTCACATAGATACAATATTAAAGGCATTTTTAGACATAATGTATGTTTGGTTTTGGAGTTATATTTATATAACTTTCATATTTACTATGACAGTTATACCATCATATTCAATAAAAAAACTAACTTGTGTCTTTATAAACCTTACAAATTATTTGTTTCCAGTAAAACTCACACTGATACATTTCTCCAGGCATTATTAGCCAGCCATTTATCATGTTTGGTTTAGGAATTATGTTTAAATAACTGTCATATCAAATGTTGCAGTTATACTGTCATTATGAGTAAAACCCAAGTTTTGTATTTGTAAACCTTACCAAAATACCTGATTCTGGTAAAACTCACATAGATTAAATATTACAGGCAGTTTAAGACATATTGCAAGTTTGGTTTAGGAGTTTGGTTTTGGAATTATGTTTATATAACTTTCATATTTAGTATGACAGTTATACCATCATATTGAGTAAAAAAAAACTAACTTTTGTCTTTACAAACCTTACAAAATATTTGTTCCTAGTAAACATCACAAAGATACATTTTTTCCAGGCATTATTAGCCATGTATCATGTTTGGTTTAGGAATTATGTTTAAATAACTGTCATGTTGAGTGTGGCAGTTATATTGTCATTATGAGTAAATAAATACATTTTTTTTATTTGTAAACCTTACCAAAATACCTGATTCTGGTAAAACTCATATAGATACAATATTACAGGAATTTTTAGACATAAAACATGTTTGGTTTAGGAATTATGTGTAAATAACTGTCAGATTGAATGTGACAGTATACTGTCATAGTGAGTTAAACCAATATTTTGTATTTGCAAACCTTACAAAAACAACTGATTCTAGTTAAACTCACATGAATACAATATTACAGGCATTTTTAGACATAATGCATGTTTGGTTTTGGAGTTATGTTTATATTTTTTTTACATTTAGTATGACAGTTTTACTGTCATATTGAGTAAGAAAAAAATAACTTGTGTCTTTACAAACCCATTCATCCATCCATTTTCTACAGCTTATTCCCTTTGGGGTCGCGGGGGGCGCTGGAGCCTATCTAAGCTACAATCGGGTGGAAGGCGGCGTACACCCTGGACAAGTCGCCATCTCATCGCAGTCTTTACAAACCTTACAAAATTGTTTTTTTTTCCTGTAAAACATAAAAAGATACATTTCTCCAGGCATTATTAACCATTTTGCATGTGTGGTTTAGGAGTTATGTTTACATAACTGTCATATTGAATGTGGCAGTTATACTGTCATTATGAGTAAAACCTATTTTTTGTTTTTGTAAACCTTACCAAAATACCTGATTCTAGTAAAACGAACATAGATTCATTGGTTTTGGAGTTATGATAATTTATCTTTCATATTTTGTATGACAGTTATATCATCATATTGAGTAAAAAATTTAACTTGTATCTTTATAAACCTTACAAATTCGTTTTTTCCAGTAAAACTCACAAAGATACATTTCTCCAGGCATTATTAGGCATTTATCATGTTTGGTTTAGGAATTATGTTTAAATACCTGTCATGTTAAATGTGGCAGTTATATTGTCATTATGAGTAAAACCTATTTTTTGTATTTGTAAACCTTACCGGTTTAGGAATTATGTTTAAATACCTGTCATGTTAAATGTGGCAGTTATATTGTCATTATGAGTAAAACCTATTTTTTGTATTTGTAAACCTTACCAAAATACGTGATTATGGTAAAACTCACATAGATACAATATTACAGGAATTTTTAGACATAAAACATGTTTGGTTTTGGAGTTATGTTTATATAACTTTCATATATAGTATGACAGTTGTATTAAGTAAAAAAAAACTAATTTGTGTCTTTACAAACCTTACAAAATATTTTTTTTTCGTTAAAATTCACAAAGATACATTTTTCCAGGCATTATTAGTCATTTTGCATTTGTTTTTTATGAGTTATGTTTAAAAAACTGTCATATTGAGTGTGGCAGATATACTGTCATTATGAGGAAAACCTAATTTTTGTATTTGTAAAACATACCAATATACCTGATTTTGGTAAAACTCACATATATTCAATATTACAGGCATTTTTAGACGGATTGCAAGTTTGGTTTTAGAGTTATGTGTATATAACTTTCATATTTAGTATGACAGTTATACTGTGAAATTGAGTAAAAATAACAAACTTGTAATTTTAAAAACCTTACAAAATATTTTTTTCCATTAAAATTCACAGAGCTACATTTTTCTCGGCATTATTAGTCATTTTGCATGTGTGGTTTAGGAGTTATGTTTAAATAGCTGTCAGATTGAATGTGACACTCATATAGATTCAATATTACAGGCAGTTTAAGACGGATTGCAAGTTTGGTTTAGGAGTTTGGTTTTGGAAATATGTTTATATTACTTTTATATTTAGTTTGACAGTTATACCATCATATTGAGTTAAAAAAAAAACTAACTTTTGTCTTTATAAACCTTACAAAAAAATGTTTTCCCAGTAAAACTCACAAAGATACATTTCTCCAGGCATAATTACTTTTTGTGTTTGCAAGCCTTAAAATAGCTTATGTTTCGAGTAAAACTCACAAAGATGCATTGTTTTAGGCTGTATTAGGCTATTTTGCATGTGTGGTTAGGAAGTTATTTTTAAATAACTGTCAAATTGAATTTAGCAGTTATCTGTCATTATTAGTAAACCCCTAATTTATGTAATTGTACACCTTACCAAATTAACTGATTCTTTTAACACTATCATAGATGTAATATTTTAGTCATTTTTAGACATAATGCATGTTAAGTTTTGGAGTTATGTTTATATAACTTTTATATTTGGTATGACATTTATACTGTCATATTGAATTAAAAAAACTAACTTGCGTCATGGCAAACCTTACAGAAGATAATTTTTCTAGTAATTTTTATTTCATTATGAAAAAAAAAATGTGTATTTGTAAACCTTACCAAATTACCTGATTCTAGTGAAACTCACATAGATACAATATTTTAGGCATTTTTAGACATAATGAATGTTCAATTTTGGAGTTATGTTTATATATATTTCATATTTGGTATGACAGTTATACTGTCATATTGCATTAAAAAAACTAACTTGCCTCTTTGAAAAACTTACAAAAGATAATTTTTCAAGTAAAACTAACAAAGATACATGTCTTCACGCATTATTAGACATGTTGCATGTTTGGGGTAGGAAATATGTTGAAAAACATTTTTATTGCTTATTTCGCTTTATCTCAGGATTTTCAGAACATTACTGTCATATGAGTAAAAAAACTACTTTTTGTGTTTGCAAACTTTAAAATAGCATATGTTTCGAGTAAAACTCACATGGATGCATTGTTTTAGACTTTATTAGCCTATTTTGCATGTGTGGTTAGAAGTTATGTTTAAATAACTGTCAAATTGAATGTAGCAGTTATCTGTCATTATGAGTATACCCCTAATTTATGTAATTGTACACCTTACCAAATTAACTGATTCTTGCAAAACTCACATAGATACAATATTTTAGGCATTTTTAGACATAATGCATGTTTCGTTTTGGAGTTATGTTTATATAACTTTCATATTTGGTATGACAGTTATACTGTCATATTGTATTAAAAAAACTAACTTGAGTCTTTGTAAAACTTACAAAAGATAATTTTTCTAGTATAACTAACAAAGATACATGTATCCAGGCATTATTAGACATGTTGCTTGTTTGGTGTAGGAATTATGTTGAAAAACATTTTTATTGCTTATTTTGCATTATCTCAGGATTTTAAGAACATTACTGTCATAATGAGTAAAAACTACTTTTTGTGTTTGCAAGCCTTAAAATAGCAAATGTTTCGAGTAAAACTCACAAGGATGCATTGTTTTAAGCTTTATTAACTTATTTGAATGTGTGATTAGGAAGTTATGTTTAAATAACAGTCAAATTGAATGAAGCAGTTATACTGTCATTATGAAAATATTTCTGTATTTGTAAACCTTACCAAATTACCTGATTCTGGTGAAACTCACATAGATACAATATTACAGGTATTTTTAGACATAATGCATGTTCAGTTTTGGAGTTATGTTTATATAACTTTCATAATTGGTATGACAGTTATACTGTCATATTGAATTAAAAAAACTTATTTGCCTTTTTGCAAAACTTACAAAAGATAATTTTTCTAGTAAAACTAACAAAGATACATGTCTTCAGGCATTATTAGACATGTTGCATGTTTGGTGTAGGAATAATGTTGAAAAACATTATTATTGCTTATTTCGCATTATCTCAGGATTTTAAGAACATTACTGTCAAAATGAGTATAACACTACTTGTTGTGTTTGCAAGCCTTAAAATAGCATATGTTTCGAGTAAAACTCACAAGGATGCATTGTTTTAGGCTTTATTAACCTATTTTGCATGTGTGGTTAGGGAGTTATGTTTAAATAACAGTCAAATTTAATGTAGCAGTTAACTATCATTATGAGTAAACCCCTAATTTATGTAATTGTACACCTTACCAAATTAACTGATTCTTGTAAAACTCACATAGATACAATATTTTAGGCATTTTTAGACATAATGCATTTTCAGTTTTGGAGTTATGTTTATATAACTTTCATATTTGGTATGACAGTTATACTGTCATATTGAATTTAAAAAACTTATTTGACTCTTTGCAAAACTTACAAAATATATTTTTTCTAGTAAAACTAACAACGATACATGTCTTCAGGCATTATTAGACATGTTGCATGTTTGGTGTAGGAATTATGTTGAAAAACATTTTTATTGCTTATTTCGCATTATCTCAGGATTTTAAGAACATTACTGTCAAAATGAGTAAAACACTACTTTTTGTGTTTGCAAGCCTTAAATTAGCATATGTTTAGAGTAAAACTCACAAGGATGCATTGTTTTAGGCTTTATTAGCCTATTTGCATGTGTGGTTAGGAAGTTATGTTTAAATAACTGTCAAATTGAATATAGCAGGCATTATTAGGCATGTTGCATGTTTGGTGTAGGAATTATTTTGAAAAACAATTTTATTGATTTTTTCGCATTATCGCAGGATTTTAAGAACATTACTGGCATATTGAGTAAAAAACTACTATGACAGTATACTGTCACATTCAATCTGACTGTTATTTAAACATAACTCCTAAACCATGCAAGCAAAATGTCAAATAATGCCTGGAGAAATGTATCTTTGTAAGTTTTACAGGAAAAAAATAGTTTCTAAGGTTTGTAAAGACACAAGTTAGCTTTTTTTTACTCAATATGACAGTATAACTGTCATACTAAATATGAAAGTTGAATAAATATAACACCAAAACCAAACTTGCAATCCGTCTAAAAATGCCTGTAATATTGAATATATGTGAGTTTTACCAGAATTAGTTATTTTGGTGAGGTTTACAAATACAAAAATTGGGTTTTACTCATAATGACAGTATAACTGCCATATTCAAAATAACAGTTATTTAAACATAACTCCTAAACCAAATATGCTAAATGGCTAATAATGCCTGGAGAAATGAATCTTTGTGAGTTTTACTAGAAAAAAAATATTTTGTAAGGTTTGTAAAGACAAAAGTTAGTTGTTTTTTTTACTCAATATGATGGTATAACTGTCATGCTAAATATGAAAGTTTTATAAACATAACTCCAAAACCAAACATGCAATCCGTTTAAAAATGTCTGTAATATTTATTATATGTAAGTTTTATCAGAATCAGGTATTTGGTAAGGTTTACAAATCAAAAAATTAGGTTTTACTCATAGTGACAGTATAACTGTCACCCTCAATATGACAGTTATTTAAACATAACTCCTATCTAGTGGTTAGAGTGTCCGCCCTGAGATCGGTAGGTTGTGAGTTCAAACCCCGGCCGAGTCATACCAAAGACTATAAAAAATGGGACCCATTACGTCCCTGCTTGGCACTCAGTATCAAGGGTTGGAATTGGGGGTTAAATCACCAAAAATGATTCCCGGGCGCAGCACCGCTGCTCCCCTCACCTCCCAGGGGGTGATCAAGGGGATGGGTCAAATGCAGAGGACACATTTCACCACACCTAGTGTGTGTGTGATAATCATTGGGACTTTAACTTTAACTTTAACTTTAACTTTAAAACACAAATGCAAAATGACTAATAATGCCTAGAGAATTGTATATTTGTGAATTTTACTGGAAAACAATATTTTGTAAGGTTTGTAAAGATACAAATTAGTGTTTTATTACTCAATATGATGGTATAACTGTCATACTAAATATGAAAGTTATATAAACATAACTCCAAAACCAAACATACTTTATGTCTAAAAATTCCTGTGATATTGTATCGATGTGGGTTTTACCAGAATCAGGTATTTTGGTAAGGTTTACAAATACAAAAAATAGGTTTTACTCATAATGACAGTATAACTGCCACACTCAATATAACAGTTATTTAAACATAACTCCGAAACCAAACATGTTAAATGGCTAATAATGCCTGGGTAAATGTATCTTTGTGAGTTTAACTGGAAAAAAAAATATTTTGTAAGGTTTGTAAAGACAGAAGTTAGTTTTTTTACTCATAATGACAGTATAACTGCCACATTCAAAATGACAGTTATATAAACATAACGCCAAAACCAAACATGCATTATGTCTAAAAATGCCTGTAGTATTAAATCTATGTGAGTTTGACCAGAATCAGGTATTTTGGTAAGGTTTACAAATACAAAAAGTAGGTTTTACTCATAATGACAGTATAACTGCCACGTTCAAAATTACAGTTATTTAAACATAACTCCTAATTTAAACATGCTAAATGGCTAATACTGCCTGGAGAAAGGTATCTTTGTGAGTTTAACTGGAAAATAAAATTATTTTGTAAGGTTTGTAAAGACACAAGTTAGTTTTTTTTATTCAATATGTTTGTATAACTGTCATAATAAATGTAAAAGTTATATAAACATAGCTCCAAAACCAAACATACATTATGTCTAAAAATGCCTGTAATATTGTATCTATGTGAGTTTTACAAGAATCAGGTATTTTGGTAATGTTGAAAAATACAAAAATTAGGTTTTACTCATACAAAATATTAGTTTAACTCATAATGACGTATACTGTCACAATCAATCTGACAATATGGCTGATAATGCCTTGAGGAATGTATCTTTGTGAGTTTAACTGGAAAAAATATTTTGTAAGGTTTGTAAAGACACAAGTTAGTTTTTTTTACACAATATTACAGTATAGCTGTCATACTATATATGAAAGTTATATAAACACAACTCCAAAACCAAATATGCAATATGTGAGTTTTATCAGAATCAGGTGTTTTGGTAAGGTTTACAAAAACAAAAATTAGGTTTTACTCATAGTGACAGTATAACTGCCACACTCAATATGACAGTTATTTAAACATAACTCCTAAAACACAAATGCAAAATGACTAATAATGCCTAGAGAAAGGTATATTTGTGAATTTTACTGGAAAACAATATTTTGTAAGGTTTGTAAAGATACAAATTAGTTTGTTTTTTTACTCAATTTGATGGTATAACTTTCATACTAAATATGAAAGTTATATAAATATAACTCCAAAACCAAACATGCTTTAAGTCTAAAAATTCCTGTAATATTGTATCGATGTGGTACAAAAAAATGCAAATACAAAATATTGGTTTTACTCACTATGACAGTACACTGTCACATTCAATCTGACAGTTATTTAAACATAACTCCTAAACCACACATACAAAATGACTAATAACGCCTGGAGAAAAGTTTATTTGTGAGTTTTAAACTGTCAGATTGAATGTGACAGTATACTGTCATAGTGAGTAAAACCAATATTTTGTATTTGCAAAACTTACAAAAACAACTGATTCTAGTTAACTCACATGGATACAATATTACAGGCATTTTTAGACATAATGCATGTTGGGTTTTGGAGTTATGTTTATACTACTTTTACATTTAGTATGACAGTTATACTTTCCAACCATCCATCCATTTTCTACCGTTTATTCCCTTCGGGGTGGCGGGGGGCGCTGGAGCCTATCTCAGCTACAATCGGGCGGAAGGCGGGGTACACCCTGGAAATGATGAGATCATCATATTAATATAACTCCAAAACCAAACATGCATTATGTCTAAAAATGCCTGTAATATTGTATCCATGTGAGTTTTACTAGAATAAGTTGTTTTTGTAATTTTTGCAAATACAAAATACTGGTTTTACTCACTATGACAGTATACTGTCACATTCAATCTGACAGTTTAAAACTCACAAATAAACTTTTCTCCATGCGTTATTAGTCATTTTGTATGTGTGGTTTAGGAGTTATGTTTAAATAACTGTCAGATTGAATGTGACAGTATACTGTCATAGTGAGTAAAACCAATATTTTGTATTTGAAAACCTTACAAAAACAACTGATTCTAGTAAAACTCACATGGATACAATATTACAGGCATTTTTAGACATAATGCATGTTTGGTTTTGGAGTTATAATTATATAACTTTTACATTTAGTATGAGAGTTATACTGTCATATTGAGTAAAAAAGAAAAAAACTTGTGTCATTAAAAACCTTACAAAATATTATTTTTTTTCCCAGTAAAACTCACAAAGATAAATTTTAGCCATTTTGCATGTGAGGTTTAGGAGTTATATTTAAATAACTGTCATATTGCGTGTGGCAGTTATACTGTCATTATGAGTAAAACCTAATTGTTGTATTTGTAAACCTTACCAAAATACCTGATTGTAGTAAAACTCATATAGATACAATATTACAGGCAATTTTAGACGGATTGCATGTTTGGTTTTAGAGTTATGTTTATATAACTTTCATATTTAGTATGACAGTTATACTGTCATATTGAGTAAAAGAAACTAATTTGTGTCTATACAAACCTTACAAAATATTTTTTTCCAGTAACAGGTATTTTGGTAAGGTTTACAAATAAAACAATTTGGTTTTACTCATAATGACAGTATAACTACCACGTTCAAAATGACAAATATTTAAACATAACTCCTAAACCAAACATGCTATATGGCTAATAATGCCTGGAGAAAGGTGTCTTTGTGAGTTTTACTGGAAAAACATTATTTTGTATGGTTTGTAAAGACACAAGTTAGTTTTGTTTTACTCAATATGACAGTATAACTGTCATACTTAATGTAAAAGTTGTATAAACATAACTACAAAACCAAACATGCATTATATCTAAAATTGCCTGTAATGATGTATCCATGTGAGTTTTACTAGAATCAGTTGTTTTTGTAAGTTTTGGGAATACAAAATATTGGTTTTACTCACTATGACAGTATACTGTCACATTCAATCTGACAGTTATTTAAACATAACTCCTAAACCACACATTCAAAGTGACTAATAATGCCTGGAGAAATGTATTTTTGTGAGTTTTACTGGAAAAAAAAATATTTTGTAAGGTTTGTTTGGACACAAGTTAGTTTTTTTTACTCAATATGATGGTATAACTATAAAAGTTATATAAACATAACTTCAAAACCAAACATGCAATCCATCTAAAAATGCCTGTAATATTGAATCTATGTGAGTTTTACCACAAACAGGTATTTTGGTAAGGTTCACAAATACAACAATTAGGTTTTACTCATAATGACAGTATAACTGCCACACGCAATATGACAGCTATTTAAATATAACTCCTAAACCTCACATGCAAAATGGCTAATAATGCCTGGAAAAATTTATCTTTGTGAGTTTTACTGGGAAAAAAAAATATTTTGTAAGGTTTTTAAAGACACAAGTTATTTATTTTTTTTACTCAATATGACAGTATAACTGTCATACTAAATGTAAAAGTTATATAATTATAACTCCAAAAACAAACATGCATTATGTCTAAAAATGCCTGTAATATTGTATCCATGTGAGTTTTAGTAGAATCAGTTGTTTTTGTAAGGTTTTCAAATACAAAATATTGGTTTTACTCACTATGACAGTATACTGTTACATTCAATCTGACAGTTATTTAAACATAACTCCTAAACCACACATGCAAAATGGCTAATAATGCCTGGAGAAATTTATTTTTGTGAGTTGTACTGGAAAAAATATATTTTGTAAGGTTTGTTCGGACACAAGTTTGTTTTTTTTATTCAATATGATGGTATAACTGTCTTACTAAATTTGAAAGTTATATGAACATAACTTCAAAACCAAACATGCAATCCGTCTAAAAATGCATGTAATATTGAATCTATGTGAGTTTTACCACAAACAGGGATTTTGGTAAGGTTTACAAATACAAAAATTTGGTTTTACTCATAATGACAGTATAACTGCAACGTTCAAAATGACAGTTATTTAAACATAACTCCTAAACCAAACATGCTAAATGGCTAATAATGACTGGAGAAATGCATCTTTGTGAGTTTTCCTGAAAAAAACAACATTTTAGTAAGGTTTGTAAAGACACAAGTTAGTTGTTTTTTACTCCATATGACAGTATAACTGTCATACTAAATGTAAAATGTATATAAACAAAACTCCAAAACCAAACATGCATTATGTCTAAAAATGCCTGTAACATTGTATCCATGTGAGTTTTACTAGAATCAGTTGTTTTTTTAAGGTTTGAAAATAGAAAATATTGAATTTACTCACTATGACAGTATGCTGTCACATTCAATCTGACAGTTATTTAAACATAACTCCTAAACCACACATACAAAATGACTAATAACGCCTTTGTGAGTTTTACTGAAAAAAAAAAATATATATTTTGTAAGGTTTGTAAAGACACAAGTTAGTTTTTTTTTTTTACTTAATATGACAGTAAAACTGTCATACTAAATATGAAAGTTATATAAACATAACTCCAAAACCAAACATGCATTATGTTCAAAAAATGCCTGTAATATTGTATCTATGTGAGTTTTACTACAATCAGGTATTTTGGTAAGGTTTACAAATACAAAAATAAGGTTTTACTCACTATGACAGTATACTGCTGTCATTTTGAGTAAAAAAAAATTGTGTTGTAAAAAATATTTTTTTCCAGAAAAATTCACAGAGATACATTTCTCCAGGCATTATTAGTCATTTTGAATATGTGGTTTAGGAGTTATGTTTAAATAACTGTCAGATCGAATGTGACAGTATACTGTCATAGTGAGTAAAACCAATATTTTGTATTTGCAAAACTTACAAAAACAACTGATTCTAGTATAACTCACATGGATACATCATTTCAGGCATTCTTAGACATAATGCATGTTTGGTTTTGGAGTTATGTTTATATAACTTTTCCATTTAGTATGACAGTTATACTGTCTTTTTGAGTTAGAAAAAACTAACTTGTGTCTTTACAAACCTTACAATTTTTATTTATTTTTTTCCAGTAAAACTCACAAAGATACTTTTCTCCAGGCATTATTAGCCATTTAGCATGTTTTGTTTATGAGTTATGTTTAAAACAATTTGGCGGTTATCTGTCAATATGAGTAAAACCTAATTTTTGTATTTGTAATCCTTACCAAAATACCTGATTCTGGTAAAAATCATATATATTCAATATTACAGCCATTTTTTTTACGAATTGCAAGTTTGGTTTTGGAGTTATGTTTATAAAACTTTCATTTTTAGTATGACAGTTATACCATCATATTGAGTTAAAAAAAAAAAAAAAACAGTATCTTTACAAACCTTACAAAATATTTTTTTCCAGTAAAAATCACAAAGATACATTTTTCCACGCATTATTAGTCATTTTGCATGTGTGTTTTAGGAGTTATGTTTAAATAACTGTCATATTGAGCGTGGCAGTTATACTGTCATTATGAGTAAAACCTAATTTTGGTATTGTAAACCTTACCACAATACCTGATTCTGATAAAACTCACATATATTTAATATTACAGGCATTTTTAAATGGATTGCATGTTTGGTTTTTGAGTTTGGTTTTGGAGTTATGTTTCTATAACTTTTTTTAGTTTGACAGTTATACCGTCATATTGAGTAAAAAAACTTGTGTCTTTGTAAACCTTACAAAAGATCATTACTCTAGTAAAACTAACAAAGATACATTTCTCCAGGTTTAATAGCCATTTTCATGTGTCGTTTATGACTTTTGTTTAAATAACTGTCATATTGAGTGTGGCACTTATAATGTCACTATCAGTAAAACCTATTTTTTTTATTTGTCAACCTTACCAAAATACCTCATTTTGGTAAAACTCACATAGATTCAATATTACAGACATTTTTAGACGGATTGCAAGTTTGGTTTTGGAGTCATGTTTATATATTTTCTGCATGTAGTATGACAGTTATACTGTCATATTGAGTAAAAAAAACTAACGTGTGTCTTTACAAACCTTACAAATTGTTTTTCCTAGTAAAACTCACAAAGATACATTTCTCCAGGCATTATTAGCCATTTTGCATGTGTGGTTTAGGAGTTATGTTTACATAACTGTCAGATTGAATGTGACAGTATACTGTCATAGTGAGTAAAACCTAATTTTTGTATTTGTAAACCTTACCAAAATACCTGATTCTGGTAAAACTCACATAGATACAATATTACACATAGACATAAAACATGTTTGGTTTTGCAGTTATGTTTATACAACTTTCATATTTAGTATGACAGTTATACCATCATATTGAATAAAAAAAACTAATTTGTGTCTTTACAAACCTTACAAAATATTTTTTTTTCATTAAATTTCACAAAGATACATTTTTCCAGGCATTATTAGTCATTTTGCATTTGTTTTTTTAGGAGTTATGTTTAAAAAACTGTCATATTGCGTGTGGCAGTTATACTGTCATTATGAGTAAAACCTAATTTTTGTATTTGTAAACCTTACCAAAATACCTGATTTTGGTTAAACTCACATAGATTCATAATTACAGGCATTTTTAGACGGATTGCAAGTTTGGTTTTAGAGTTATGTGTATATAACTTTCATATTCAGTATGACAGTTATACTGTCAAATTGAGTAAAAAATAACAAACTTGTAATTTTAAAAACCTTAAAAAATATTTTTTTCCAATAAAATTCAGAGAGATACATTTTTCTCGGCATTATTAGTCATTTTGCATGTGTGGTTTAGGAGTTATGTTTAAATAGCTGTCAGATTGAATGTGACAGTACACTGTCATAGTGAGTAAAACCAATATTTTGTATTTGCAAAACTTACAAAAAAAAACTGATTTTAGTAAAACTCACATTGATACAATATCCATCCATCCATCTTCCTCCGCTTATCCGAGGTCGGGTCGCGGGGGCAGCAGCCTAAGCAGGGAAGCCCAGACTTCCCTCTCCCCAGCCACTTCGTCCAGCTCCTCCCAGGGGACCCCGAGGCGTTCCCAGGCCAGCCGGGAGATATAGTCTTCCCAACGTGTCCTGGGTCTTCCCCGCGGCCTCCTACCGGTCAGACGTGCCATAAACACCTCCCTAGGGAGGCGTTCGGGTGGCATCCTGACCAGATGCCCGAACCACCTCATCTGGCTCCTCTCGATGTGGAGGAGCAGCGGCTTTACTTTGAGCTCCTCCCGGATGGCAGAGCTTCTCACCCTATCTCTAATGGAGAGCCCCGCCACCCGGCGGAGGAAACTCATTTCGGCCGCTTGTACCCGTGATCTTGTCCTTTCGGTCATAACCCAAAGCTCATGACCATAGGTGAGGATGGGAACGTAGATCGACCGGTAAATTGGGAGCTTTGCCTTCCGGCTCAGCTCCTTCTTCACCACAACGGATCGATACAGCGTCCGCATTACTGAAGACGCCGCACCGATCCGCCTGTCGATCTCACGATCCACTCTTCCCCCACTCGTGAACAAGACTCCGAGGTACTTGAACTCCTCCACTTGGGGAAAAATCTCCTCCCCAACCCGGAGATGGCACTCCACCCTTTTCCGGGCGAGAACCATGGACTCGGACTTGGAGGTGCTGATTCTCATCCCAGTCGCTTCACACTCGGCTGCGAACCGATCCAGTGAGAGCTGAAGATCCTGGCCAGATGAAGCCATCAGGACCACATCATCTGCAAAAAGCAGAGACCTAATCCTGCAGCCACCAAACCATTCGAAGTGAGTCCGACTATATCTAGCCGGAACTTCTCCACCTCGCGCACTAGCTCAGGCTCCTTCCCCCCCAGCGAGGTGACGTTCCACGTCCCAAGAGCTAGCTTCTGTAGCCGAGGATCGGACCGCCAAGTGCCCTGCCTTCGGCTGCCGCCCAGCTCACATTGCACCCGACCTCCATGACCCCTGCTATGGGTGGTGAGCCCATTGGAGGGGGGACCCACGTTGCCTCTTCGGGCTGTGCCCGGCCGGGCCCCATGGGGGCAGGCCCGGCCACCAAGTGCTCGCCATCGTGCCCCACCTCCGGGCCTGGCTCCAGAGGGGGGCCCCGGTGACCCGCGTCCGGGCGAGGGAAATCTGGGTCCTTGTTTTTTATATTTCATGGAGGTCTTCGAGCTGCTCTTTGTCTGATCCCTCACCTAGGACCAGTTTGTCTTGGGAGACCCTACCAGGGGGCATAAAGCCCCCGGACAACATAGCTCCTAGGATCATTGGGACACGCAAACTCCTCTACCACGTTAAGGTGGCAGCTCAGAGAGGAGTGATACAATATTACAGGCATTTTTTAATGGATGTCCATCCATCCATCCATTTTCTACCGCTTATTCCCTTCGGGGTCGCGGGGGGCGCTGGAGCCTATGTCAGCTACAATCGAGCGGAAGGCGGGGTACACCCTGGAAATGTCGCCACCTCATCATATTAAGTAAAAAAAACTAAATTGGTTCTTTACAAACCTTACAAAATATGTTTTTCCAGTAATCTCACAAAGATACATTTCTCCAGGCATTATAGCCATTTTGCATGTGTGGTTTGGTAGTTATGTTTAAATAACTGTCAAATTGAATGTGACAGTATACTATCATGGTGAGTAAAACCAATATTTTGTAATTGCAAACCTTACTATAACAATTGATTTTCGTAAAACTCGCATGGATACAAAATTACAGGCATTTTTAAACATAATGCATGTTCTGTTTTGGAGTTATGTTTATATATGTTTTACATTTAGTATTAGAGTTATACTGTCATATTGAGTAAAAAAAACTAACTTGTGTCTTTATAAACCTTAAAAAAAAATGTTTTCCAGTAAAACTCACAAAGATACATTTCTCCAGGCATGATTAGCCATTAACCATGTTTGGTTTAGAGTTATGTTTAAATAACTGTCATATTGCGTGTGGCACTGTCATTATGAGTAAAACCTATTTTTTGTATTTGTAAAATTACCAAATTAACTTACTCTGATAAAACTCACATGGATAAAATATTACAGGATTTTTTTTAGTTATAAAGCATGTTTCCATCATATTGAGTAAAAAAAACTAACTTGTGTCTATACAAACTTTACAAAATATTTTTTTTCCAGTAAAACTCACAAAAATACATTTCTCCAGTTATTATTAGCCACTTTGCATCCGTGGTTTAGAATTTGTGTTTAAATAAGATTGTCAGATTGAATGTGACAGTATACTGTCATAGTGAGTAAAACCTAATTTTTGTATTTGTAAACCTTAACAAAATACCTGATTCTAGTAAAACTCACATAGATTCATTATAACAGGCATTTTTAGACGGATTGCATGTTTGGTATTGGAGTTATGTTTATATAACTTTTACATTTATTATGACAGTTATACAAACATATTGAATAAAAAAAAACTATTTTGTGTCTTATCAAACCTTACAAAATATTTTTTTTCCTGTAAAACTCAGAAAGATACATTTCTCCAGGCATTATTAGCCATTTTGCATTTGTGGTTTAGGAGTTATGTTACATAACCGTCATATTGAGGGTGGCAGTTATACTGTCATTATGAGTAAAACCTAATTTTTGTATTTATAAACCTTACCAAAATTCCTGATTCTGGTAAAACTCACATAGATACAATATTACAGGCATTTTTAGACATAATGCATGTTTGGTTTTGGAGTTATGTTTATATACATTTTTCCAGGCATTATTAGCTATTTATCATGTTTGGTTTAGGAGTTATGTTTAAATAACTGTCATATCAAATAATGCAGTTATACTGTCATTATGAGTAAAACCCAAGTTTTGTATTTGTAAACCTTACCAAAATACCTGATTCTGGTAAAACTCATATAGATTCAATATTACAGGCAGTTTAAGACGGATTGCAAGTTTGGTTTAGGAGTTTGGTTTTGGAATGATGTTTATATTACTTTTATATTTATCCATCCATCCATCCATCTTCTTCCGCTTATCCGAGGTCGGGTCGCGGGGGCAGCAGCCTAAGCAGGGAAGCCCAGACTTCCCTCTCCCCAGCCACTTCGTCCAGCTCTTCCTGTGGGACCCCGAGGCGTTCCCAGGCCAGCCGGGAGACATAGTCTTCCCAACGTGTCCTGGGTCTTCCCCGTGGCCTCCTACCGGTCGGACGTGCCCTAAACACCTCCCTAGGGAGGCGTTCGGGTGGCATCCTGACCAGATGCCCGAACAACCTCATCTGGCTCCTCTCGATGTGGAGGAGCAGCGGCTTTACTTTGAGCTCTCCCCGGATGGCAGAGCTTCTCACACCCTATCTCTAAGGGAGAGCCCCGCCACCCGGCGGAGGAAAATCATTTCGGCCGCTTGTACCCGTGATCTTGTCCTTTCGGTCATAACCCAAAGCTCATGACCGGGTTAGCGAGAACCATGCACTGGGACTTGGAGGTCCGAGTCCATGGTCCATCCCAGTCGCTTCACACTCGGCTGCGAACCGATCCAGTGAGAGCTGAAGATCCTGGCCAGATGAAGCCAACAGGACCTTGACTGCGCCTATAAATTCTGTCCATAAAAGTTATGAACAGAATCGGTGACAAAGGGCAGCCTTGGCGGAGTCCAACCCTCACTGGAAACGTGTCCGACTTACTGCCGGCAATGCGGACCAAGCTCTGGCACTGAGCATACAGAGAGCGGACTGCCACAATCAGACAGTCCGATACCCCATACTCTCTGAGCACTCCCCACAGGACTTCCCGAGGGACACGGTCGAATGCCTTCTCCAAGTCCACAAAACACATGTAGACTGGTTGGGCAAACTCCCATGTACCCTCAAGGACCCTGCCGAGAGTATAGAGCTGGTCCACAGTTCCACGACCAGGACGAAAACCACACTGTTCCTCCTGAATCCGAGGTTCGACTATCCGGCGTAGCCTCCTCTCCAGTACACCTGAAGAGACCTTACCGGGAAGGCTGAGGAGTGTGATCCCACGATAGTTAGAGCACACCCTCCGGTTCCCCTTCTTAAAGAGAGGAACCACCACCCCGGTCTGCCAATCCAGAGGTACTGCCCCCGATGTCCACGCGATGCTGCAGAGTCTTGTCAACCAAGACAGCCCCACAGCATCCAGAGCCTTAAGGAACTCCGGGCGGATCTCATCTAGCCCTGGGGCCTTGCCACCGAGGAGCTTTTTAACTACCTCAGCAACCTCAGCCCCAGAAATAGGAGAGCCCACCACAGACTCCCCAGGCACTGCTTCCTCATAAGAAGATGTGTTGGTGGGATTGAGGAGGTCTTCGAAGTATTCCCTCCACCGATCCACAGTCCGCAGTCGAGGTCAGCAGAACAACATCCTCGCCATACACGGTGTTGATAGTGCACTGCTTCCCCTTCCTGAGGCGGCGGCTGGTGGTCCAGAATTGCTTCGAAGCCGTCCGGAAGTCATTTTCCAGCGCTTCCCCGAACTCCTCCCATGTCCGAGTTTTTGCCTCTGCGACCGCTGAAGCCGCACACCTGTCGGTACCTGTCCGCTGCCTCAGGAGTCCTATGAGCCAAAAGAACCCGATAGGACTCCTTCTTCAGCTTGACGGCATCCCTCACCGCCGGTGTCCACCAACGGGTTCTAGGATTACCGCCACGACAAGCACCAACTACCTTGCGGCCACAGCTCCAATCAGCCGCCTCGACAATAGAGGCGCGGAACATGGTCCATTCGGACTCAATGTCCAGCACCTCCCTCGTGACATGTTCAAAGTTCTTCCGGAGATGGGAATTGAAACTCTCTCTGACAGGAGACTCTGCCAGACGTTCCCAGCAAACCCTCACAATGCGTTTGGGCCTGCCAGGTCTGTCCGGCATCCTCCCCCACCATCGCAGCCAACTCACCAACAGGTGGTGATCGGTAGAAAGCTCCGCCCCTCTCTTCACCCGAGTATCCAAAACATGAGGCCGCAAATCCGATGACACAACTACAAAGTCGATCATGGAACTGCGGCCTAGGGTGTCCTGGTGCCAAGTGCACATATGGACACCCTTATGTTTGAACATGGTGTTCGTTATGGAAAATCTGTGACGGGCACAAAAGTCCAATAACAAAACACCGCTCGGGTTCAGATCCGGGCAGCCATTCTTCCCAATCACGCCTCTCCAGGTTTCACTGTCGTTGCCAACATGAGCATTGAAGTCCCCCAGTAGCATGAGGGAATCACCCGGGGGAGCACTCTCAAGTACTCCCTCGAGTGAATCCAAAAAGGGTGGGTACTCTGAGCTGCGGTTTGGCGCGTAAGCGCAAACCACAGTCAGGACCCGTTCCCCCACCCGAAGGCGGAGGGAAGCTACCCTCTCGTCCACCGGGTTGAACTCCAACGTACAGGCTCTGAGCCGGGGGGAAACAAGAATTGCCACCCCAGCCCGTCGCCTTTCACTGCCGGCAACACCAGAGTGGAAGAGAGTCCAGCCCCTCTCGAGAGAACTGGTTCCAGAGCTCTTGCTGTGCGTCGAAGTGAGTCCGACTATATCTAACCGGAACTTCTCCACTTCGCGCACTAGCTCAGGCTCCTTCCCCCCCAGCGAGGTGACGTTCCACGTCCCAAGAGCTAGCTTCTGTAGCCGAGGATCGGACCGCCAAGTGCCCTGCCTTCGGCTGCCGCCCAGCTCACATCGCACCCGACCTCTATGACCCCTGCTATGGATGGTGAGCCCATTGGAGGGGGGACCCACGTTGCCTCTTCGGGCTGTGCCCGGCCGGGCCCCATGTCAGGCGCTCGCCATCGTGCCCCACCTCCGGGCCTGGCTCCAGAGGGGGTCCCGGTGACCCGCGTCCGGGCGAGGGAAATCTGGGTCCTTGTTTTTTATTATTCATGGAGGTCTTCGAGCTGCTCTTTGTCTGATCCCTCATAGGACCAGTTTGTCTTGGGAGACCCTACCAGGGGGCGTAAAGCCCCCGGACAACATAGCTCCTAGGATCATTGGGACACGCAAACTCCTCTACCACGTTAAGGTGGCAGCTCAGAGAGACAGTTATACCATCATATTGAGTAAAAAAAAAACAACAACATTTCTTTACAAACCTTAAAAATATTTGTTTCTAGTAAAACTCGCAAAGATACATTTCTCCAGGCATTATTAGCCATTTAGCATGTTTGGTTTAGGAGTTATGTTTAAATAACTGTTATTTTGAATATGGCAGTTATACTGTCATTATGAGTAAAACCCAATTTTTGTATTCGTAAACCTTACAAAAAAATACCTGATTCTGGTCAAACTCACATAGATTCACTATTACAGGCATTTGTAGACGTATTGCAAGTTTGGTTTTGGAGTAATGTTTATTTAACTTTCATATTTAGTATGACAGTTATACTGTCATATTAAGTGAAAAAAACTAACTTGTTTCTTTACAAACCTTATAAAAAAAAACGTTTTCCAGGAAAACTCACAAAGATACATTTCTCCAGGCATAATTAGCCATTTATTACTGTCATAATGAGTAAAAAACTACTTTTTGTGTTTGCAAGCCTTAAAATAGCATATGTTTCGAGTAAAACTCACAAGGATGCATTGTTTCAGGCTTTTTTTTAACCTATTTGCATGTGTGGTTAGGGAGTTAAGCTTAAATAACAGTCAAATTGAATGTAGCAGTTAACTGTCATTATGAGTAAACCCCTAATTTATGTAATTGTACACCTTACCAAATTAACTGATTCTTGTAAAACTCTCAGAGATACAATATTTTAGGCATTTTTAGACATAATCCATGTTTAGTTTTGGAGTTATGTTTATATAACTTTCATATTTTGTATGACAGTTATACTGTCATATTGCATTAAAAAATCTAACTTGCCTCTTGCAAAACTTACAAAATATAATTTTTGTAGTAAAACTAACAAAGATACATGTCTTCAGGCATTATTAGACATGTTGCATGTTTGGTGTAGGAATTATGTTGAAAAACATTTTTATTGCTTATTTCGCATTATCTCAGGATTTTAAGAACTTTACTGTCATAATGAGTAAAAAACTACTTTTTGTGTTTGCAAGCCTTAAAATAGCAAATGTTTCGAGTAAAATTCACAAGGATGCATTGTTTTAGGCTTTATTAACCTATTTGCATGTGTGATTAGGAAGTTATGTTTAAATAACAGTCAAATTGAATGTAGCAGTTATACTGTCATTATGAAAAAAAAACAATTTTTGTATTTGTAAACCTTACCAAATTACCTGATTCTGGTAAAACTCACATAGATACAATATTTTAGGCATTTTTAGACATAATGCATGTTCAATTTTGGAGTTATGTTTATATATATTTCATATTTGGTATGACAGTTATACTGTCATATTGAATTAAAAAAACTAACTTGCCTCTTTGCAAAACTTACAAAATATATTTTTTCTAGTAAAACTAACAAAGATACATATCTTCACGCATTACTAGACATGTTGCATGTTTGGTGTAGGAATTATGTTGAAAAACATTTTTATTGCTTATTTCGCATTATCTCAGGATTTTAAGAACATTACTGTCAAAATGAGTAAAAAAATACTTTTTGTGTTTGCAAGCCTTAAAATAGCATATGTTTCGAGTAAAACTCACAAGGATGCATTGTTTTAGGCTTTATTAACCTATTTGCATGTGATTAGGAAGTTATGTTTAAATAACAGTCAAATTGAATGTAGCAGTTATATTGTCATTATGAAAAAAAAAAAAATTTTGTATTTGTAAACCTTACCAAATTACCTGATTCTGGTGAAACTCACATATATACAATATTACAGGCAATTTTAGACATAATGCATGTTTAGGTTTGGAGTTTTGTTTATATAACTTTCATATTTGGTATGACAGTTATACTGTCATATTGAATTAAAAAAACTTATTTGCCTCTTTGCAAAACTTATAAAAGATCATTTTTCTAGTAAAACTAACAAAGATACATGTCTTCAGGCATTATTAGACATGTTGCATGTTTGGTGTAGGAATTATGTTGAAAAACATTTTTATTGCTTATTTTGCATTATCTCAGGATTTTAAGAACATTAATGTCAAAATGAGTAAAAAACTACTTTTTGTGTTTGCAAGCCTAAAATAGCATATGTTTCGAGTAAAACTCACAAGGATGCATTGTTTTAGGCTTTATTAACCTATTTTGCATGTGTGGTTAGGGAGTTATGTTTAAATAACAGTCAAATTGAATGTAGCAGTTAACTGTCATTATGAGTAAACCCCTAATTTATGTAATTGTACACCTTACCAAAATAACTGATTCTTGTAAAACTCACATAGATACAATATTTTAGGCATTTTTAGACATAATGCATGTTCAGTTTTGGAGTTATGTTTATATAACTTTCATATTTGGTATGTCATATTGAATTAAAAAAACTTATTTGCCTCTTTGCAAAACTTACAAAATATAATTTTTCTAGTAAAACTAACAAAGATACATATCTTCACGCATTATCAGACATGTTGCATGTTTGGTGTAGGAATTATGTTGAAAAACATTTTTATTGCTTATTTCGCATTATCTCAGGATTTTAAGAACATTACTGTCATAATGAGTAAAAAACTACTTTTTGTGTTTGCAAGCCTTAAAATAGCATATGTTTCGAGTAAAACTCACAAGGATGCATTGTTTTAGGCTTTATTAACCTATTTGCATGTGTGATTAGGAAGTTATGTTTAAATAACAGTCAAATTGAATGTAGCAGTTATACTGTCATTATGAAAAAAAAACAATTTTTGTATTTGTAAACCTTACCAAATTACCTGATTCTGGTAAAACTCACATAGATACAATAATTTAGGCATTTTTAGACATTTTGCATGTTTAATTTTGGAGTTATGTTTATATATATTTCATATTTGGTATGACAGTTATACTGTCATATTGAATTAAAAAAACTAACTTGCCTCTTTGCAAAACTTACAAAATATACTTTTTCTATTAAAACTAACAAAGATACATGTCTTCAGGCATTATTAGACATGTTGCATGTTTGGTGTAGGAATTATGTTGAAAAACATTTTTATTGCTTATTTCGCATTATCTCAGGATTTTAAGAACTTTACTGTCATAATGAGTAAAAAACTACTTTTTGTGTTTGCAAGCCTTAAAATAGCAAATGTTTTGAGTAAAACTCACAAGGATGCATTGTTTTAGGCTTTATTAACCTATTTACATGTGTGATTAGGAAGTTATGTTTAAATAACAGTCAAATTGAATGTAGCAGTTATACTGTCATTATTAAAAAAAAACAATTTTTGTATTTGTAAACCTTACCAAATTACCTGATTCTGGTGAAACTCACATATATACAATATTACAGGCAATTTTAGACATAATGCATGTTTAGGTTTGGAGTTTTGTTTATATAACTTTCATATTTGGTATGACGTTATACTGTCATATTGAATTAAAAAAAACTTATTTGCCTCTTTGCAAAACTTATAATAGATCATTTTTCTAGTAAAACTAACAAAGATACATGTCTACAGAAATTATTAGACATGTTGCATGTTTGGTGTAGGAATTATGTTGAAAAACATTTTTATTGCTTATTTTGCATTATCTCAGGATTTTAAGAACATTACTGTCATAATGAGTAAAAAACTACTTTTTGTGTTTGCAAGCCTAAAATAGCATATGTTTCGAGTAAAACTCACAAGGATGCATTGTTTTAGGCTTTATTAACCTATTTTGCATGTGTGGTTAGGGAGTTATGTTTAAATAACAGTCAAATTGAATGTAGCAGTTAACTGTCATTATGAGTAAACCCCTAATTTATGTAATTGTACACCTTACCAAAATAACTGATTCTTGTAAAACTCACATAGATACAATATTTTAGGCATTTTTAGACATAATGCATGTTCAGTTTTGGAGTTATGTTTATATAACTTTCATATTTGGTATGTCATATTGAATTAAAAAAACGTATTTGCCTCTTTGCAAAACTTACAAAATATAATTTTTCTAGTAAAACTAACAAAGATACATATCTTCACGCATTATCAGACATGTTGCATGTTTGGTGTAGGAATTATGTTGAAAAACATTTTTATTGCTTATTTCGCATTATCTCAGGATTTTAAGAACATTACTGTCATAATGAGTAAAAAACTACTTTTTGTGTTTGCAAGCCTTAAAATAGCATATGTTTCGAGTAAAACTCACAAGGATGCATTGTTTTAGGCTTTATTAACCTATTTGCATGTGTGATTAGGAAGTTATGTTTAAATAACAGTCAAATTGAATGTAGCAGTTATACTGTCATTATGAAAAAAAAACAATTTTTGTATTTGTAAACCTTACCAAATTACCTGATTCTGGTAAAACTCACATAGATACAATATTTTAGGCATTTTTAGACATAATGCATGTTCAATTTTGGAGTTATGTTTATATATAATTCATATTTGGTATGACAGTTATACTGTCATATTGAATTAAAAAAACTAACTTGCCTCTTTGCAAAACTTACAAAATATATTTTTTCTAGTAAAACTAACAAAGATACATGTCTTCAGTTATTATTAGACATGTTGCATGTTTGGTGTAGGAATTATGTTGAAAAACATTTTTATTGCTTATTTCGCATTATCTCTGGATTTTAAGAACTTTTCTGTCATAATGAGTAAAAAACTACTTTTTGTGTTTGCAAGCCTTAAAATAGCAAATGTTTCAAGTAAAGCTCACAGGGATGCATTGTTTTAGGCTTTATTAACCTATTTGCATGTGTGATTAGGAAGTTATGTTTAAATAACAGTCAAATTGAATGTAGCAGTTATACTGTCATTATGAAAAAAAAAAAATGTTGTATTTGTAAACCTTACCAAATTACCTGATTCTGGTGAAACTCACATATATACAATATTACAGGCAATTTTAGACATAATGGATGTTTAGGTTTGGAGTTTTGTTTATATAACTTTCATATTTGGTATGACAGTTATACTGTCATATTGAATTAAAAAAACTTATTTGCCTCTTTGCAAAACTTATAAAAGATCATTTTTCTAGTAAAACTAACAAAGATACATGTCTTCAGGCATTATTAGACATGTTGCATGTTTGGTGTAGGAATTATGTTGAAAAACATTTTTATTGCTTATTTTGCATTATCTCAGGATTTTAAGAACATTACTGTCAAAATGAGTAAAAAACTACTTTTTGTGTTTGCAAGCCTAAAATAGCATATGTTTCGAGTAAAACTCACAAGGATGCATTGTTTTAGGCTTTATTAACCTATTTTGCATGTGTGGTTAGGGAGTTATGTTTAAATAACAGTAAAATTGAATGTAGCAGTTAACTGTCATTATGAGTAAACCCCTAATTTATGTAATTGTACACCTTACCAAAATAACTGATTCTTGTAAAACTCATATAGATACAATATTTTAGGCATTTTTAGACATAATGCATGTTCAGTTTTGGAGTTATGTTTATATAACTTTCATATTTGGTATGACAGTTATACTGTCATATTGGATTAAAAAAACTAACTTGAGTCTTTGTAAAACTTACAAAAGATAATTTTTCTAGTATAACTAACAAAGATACATGTATCCATGCATTATTAGACATGTTGCATGTTTGGTGTAGGAATTATGATGAAAAACATTTTTATTGCTTATTTCGCATTATCTCAGGATTTGAAGAACATTACTGTCAAAATGGTTAAAAACTACTTTTTGTGTTTGCAAGCCTTAAAATAGCATATGTTTCGAGTAAAACTCACAAGGATGCATTGTTTTAGGCTTTATTAACCTATTTGCATGTGTGATTAGGAAGTTATGTTTAAATAACAGTCAAATTGAATGTAGCAGTTATACTGTCATTATGAAAAAAAACTATTTTTGTATTTGTAAACCTTACCAAATTACCTGATTCTGGTGAAACTCGCATAGATACAATATTACAGGCAATTTTAGACATAATGCATGTTCAGTTTTGGAGTTATGTTTATAAATAAATAATGATAAATGGGTTGTACTTGTATAGCGCTTTTCTGCCTTCAAGGTACTCAAAGCGCTTTGACACTACTTCCATATTTACCTATTCACACACACATTCACACACTGATGGAGGGAGCTGCCATGCAAGGCGCTAACCAGCACCCATCAGGAGCAAGGGTGAAGTGTCTTGCTCAGAACACAACGGACATGACGAGGTTGGTACTAGGTGGGGATTGAACAAAGGGGCCCTCGGGTCGCGCACGGCCATTCTTCCACTGCGCCACGCCGTCCCAATTATATAACTTTCATATTTGGTATGACAGTTAGACTGTCATATTGAATTAAAAAAACTAACTTGCCTCTTTGCAAAACTTACAAAAGATAATTTTTCTAGTAAAACTAACAAAGATACACGTCTTCAGGCATTATTAGACATGTTGCAAGTTTGGTGTAGGAATTATGTTGAAAAACATTTTTATTGCTTATTTTGCATTATCTCAGGATTTTAAGAACATTACTGTCAAAATGAGTAAAAAAACTACTTTTTGTGTTTGCAAGCCTTAAAATAGCATATGTGTCGAGTAAAACTCACAAGGATGCATTGTTTTAGGCTTTATTAACCTATTTTGCATGTGTGGTTAGGGAGTTATGTTTAAATAACAGTCAAATTGAATGTAACAGTTAACTGTCATTTTGAGTAAACCCCTAATTTATGTAATTGTACACCTTACCAAAATAACTGATTCTTGTAAAACTCACATAGATACAATATTTTAGGCATTTTTAGACATAATGCATGTTCAGTTTTGGAGTTATGTTTATATAACTTTCATATTTGGTATGACAGTTATACTGTCATATTGGATTAAAAAAACTAACTTGAGTCTTTGTAAAACTTACAAAAGATAATTTTTCTAGTATAACTAACAAAGATACAAGTATCCATGCATTATTAGACATGTTGCATGTTTGGTGTAGGAATTATGATGAAAAACATTTTTATTGCTTATTTCGCATTATCTCAGGATTTTAAGAACATTACTGTTATAATCAGTAAAAAACTACTTTTTGTGTTTGCAAGCCTTAAAATAGCATATGTTGCGAGTAAAACTCACAAGGATGCATTGTTTTAGGCTTTATTAGCCTATTTGCATGTGTGGTTAGGAAGTTATAATTAAATAACTGTCAAATTGAATATAGCAGTTCTACTGTCATTATGAGAAAAAAACCAATTTTTGTATTTGTAAACCTTACAAAATTACCTTATTCTGGTAAAACTCACATAGATACAATATTTTAGGCATTTTTAGACATAATGCATGTTCAGTTTTGGAGTTATGTTTATATAAATTATACATTTAGTTTGACAGTTATACTGTTATATTGAATTAAAAAAACTTACTTGCGTCGTTGCAAAACTTACAAAAGATACATTTTCTAGTAAAACTAATAAAAGATACATGTCTTCAGGCATTATTAGACATGTTGCATGTTTGGTGTAGGAATTATGTTGAAAAACATTTTTATTGCTTTTTTCGCATTATCTCAGGATTTTAAGAACATTACTGGCATATTGAGTAAAAAACTACTATGACAGTATACTGTCACATTCAATCTGACTGTTATTTAAACATAACTCCTAAACCATGCAAGCAAAATATCAAATAATGCCTAGAGAAATGAATCTTTGTAAGTTTTACAGGAAAAAATAGTATACTGTCATACTAAATATGAAAGTTGAATAAACATAACACCAAAACCAAACTTGCAATCCGTCTAAAAATGCCTGTAATATTAAATATATGTGAGTTTTACCAGAATCGGTTATTTTGGTAAGGTTTACAAATACAAAAATTGGGTTTTACTCATAATGACAGTATAACTGCCATATTCAAAATAACAGTTATTTAAACATAACTCCTAAACCAAATATGCTAAATGGCTAATAATGCCTGGAGAAATGAATCTTTGTGAGTTTTACTAGAAAAAAAATATTTTGTAAGGTTTGTAAAGACAAAAGTTAGTTGTTTTTTTTACTCAATATATAACTGTCATACTAAATATGAAAGTTAGATAAACATAATTCCAAGACCAAACTCCTAAACCAAACTTGCAGTCCGTCTTAAACTGCCTGTAATATTGAATCTATGTGAGTTTTGCCAGAATCAGGTATTTTGGTAAGGTTTACAAATACAAAACTTGGGTTTTACTCATAATGACAGTATAACTGCAACATTTAATATGACAGTTATTTAAACATGACTCCTAAACCAAACATGATAAATGACTAATAATGCCTGGAGAAATGTATCTTTGTGAGTTTTACTGGAAAAAAATAATGTGTAAGGTTATAAAGACACAAGTTATTTTTTATTTATTTAATACGATGGTATAACTGTCATACTAAATATGAAAGTTTTATAAACATAACTCCAAAACCAAAATGCATTTTGTCTAAAAATGCCTGTAATATTGAGTCTTACCAGAATCAGGTATTTTGGTAAGGTTGACAAATACAAACATTAGGTTTTACTCATAATGACAGTATACTGCCACATTCAATATGACAATTATTTAAACAAAACTCCAAAACCAAACATGCATTATGTCTAAAAATTCCTATAATTTTGTTTCTACGTGATTTTTACTAGAATCAGTTGTTTTTGTAAGGTTTACAAATACAAAATATTAGTTTTTCTCATAATGAGAGTATACTGTCACAATCAATCTGACAAAATGGCTAATAATGCCTGGAGGAATGTATCTTTGTGAATTTTATTGGAACAAAAAATTTTGTAAGGTTTGTAAAGACACACGTTAGTTTATTTTACTTAATTTTACAGTATAGCTGTCATACTATATATGAAAGTTTTATAAACATAACTCCAAAACCAAACATGCAATCCGTCTAAAAATGTCTGTAATATTTATTATATGTAAGTTTTATCAGAATCAGGTATTTCGGTAAGGTTTACAAATCAAAATATTAGGTTTTACTCATAGTGACAGTATTCTTTGTGAGTTTTGGGGGGAAAAAATTGTAAGGTTTATAAGGACACAAGTTTGTTTTTTTTTACTCAATATGATGGTATACTGTCATACTAAATATGAAAGTTGTATAACTATAACTCCAAAACCAAACATGCATTATGTCTAAAAATGCCTGCAATATTGTATCTATGTGATTTTTACCAGAATCAGGTATTTTTGGTAAGGTTTACAAATACAAAAATTAGGTTTTACTCAGAATGACAGTATACTGTCACATTCAATCTGAAAGTTATTTAAACATAACTCCTAAACCACAAATACAAAATGGCTAATAATGCCTGGAGAAATGTATCTTTGTGAGTTTTCCTGGAAAAAATTTTTTTTTATAAGGTTTGTAAAGACACAAGTTAGTTTTTTTTTTTTACTTAATATGACACTTATTTAAACATAACTCCTAAAACACAAATGCAAAATGACTAATAATGCCTAGAGAAATGTATATTTGCGAATTTTACCGGAAAACAATATTTTGTAAGGTTTGTAAAGATACAAATTAGTGTTTTATTACTCAATATGATGGTATAACTGTCATACTAAATATGAAAGTTATATAAACATAACTCCAAAACCAAACATATTTTATGTCTAAAAATTCCTGTAATATTTTATCGATGTGGGTTTTACCAGAATCAGGTTTTTTGGTAAGGTTTACAAATACAAAAAATATGTTTTACTCATAATGACAGTATAACTGCCACACTCAATATAACAGTTATTCAAACATAACTCCTAAGCCAAACATGTTAAATGGCTAATAAAGCCTGGGGAAATGGATCTTTGTGAGGTTAACTGGAAAACAATTTTTTTGTAAGGTTTGTAAAGACAGAAGTTAGTTTTTTTACTCATAATGACAGTATAACTGCCACATTCAAAATGACAGTTATATAAACATAACGCCAAAACCAAACATGCATTATGTCTAAAAATGCCTGTAATATTAAATCTATGTGAGTTTGACCAGAATCAGGTATTTTGGTAAGGTTTACAAATACAAAAAGTAGGTTTTACTCATAATGACAGCATAACTGCCACGTTCAAAATTACAGTTATTTAAACATAAGTCCTAATTGAAACATGCTAAATGGCTAATTCTGCCTGGAGAAAGGTATCTTTGTGAGTTTAACTGGAAAATAAAAATATTTTGTAAGGTTTGTTAAGACACAAGTTAGTTTTTTTTAGTCAATATGTGTATAACTGTCATAATAAATGTAAATTTTATATGAACATAACTCCAAAACCAAACATGCATTATGTCTAAAAATGCCTGTAATATTGTATCTATGTGATTTTTACCAGAATCAGGTATTTTAATAAGGTTTACAAATACAAAATCCAGGTTTTACTCATAATGACAGTATAACTGCCACACTCAATATGACAGTTATTTAAACATAACTCCTAAACCAAACATGATAAATGGCTAAGTATACCTGGAGAAATGTATCTTTGTGAGTTTTGCTGGAAAAAAAAAAAAGTACCGTATTTTCCGCACTATAAGGCGCACCTAAAAACCACAAATTTTCTCAAAAGCTGACAGTGCGCCTTATAATCCGGTGCGCCTTATATATGGGTTAATATTAATATTAATTTTCATAAAGTTTAGGTCTCGCAACTACGGTAAACAGCCGCCATCTTTTTTCCCCGTAGAAGAAGCGCGGGGTGCATGCTGGGATATGTGGCGTTTCATTTCCATTTGTGTGTTTATGTAAAGACCCCAAAATGGCTCCTATTAAGTGTGTTGTCTGTCTAATTATAAATAATGCAGACGAGGCGTGTTAACTGAGTTCTCAACGTTTACTCACAGCGTGCTCAGAAGCAGTGCCTGGGGAGTCTGTGGTGGGCTCTCCTATTTCTGGGGCTGAGGTTGCTGAGGTAGTTAAAAAGCTCCTCGGTGGCAAGGCCCCAGGGCTAGATGAGATCCGCCCGGAGTTCCTTAAGGCTCTGGATGCTGTGGGGCTGTCTTGGTTGACAAGACTCTGCAACATCGCGTGGACATCGGGGGCAGTACCTCTGGATTGGCAGACCGGGGTGGTGGTTCCTCTCTTTAAGAAGGGGAACCGGAGGGTGTGCTCTAACTATCGTGGGATCACACTCCTCAGCCTTCCCGGTAAGGTCTATTCAGGTGTACTGGAGAGGAAGCTACGCCGGATAGTCGAACCTCGGATTCAGGAGGAACAGTGTGGTTTTCGTCCTGGTCGTGGAACTGTGGACCAGCTCTATACTCTCGGCAGGGTCCTTGAGGGTACATGGGAGTTTGCCCAACCAGTCTACATGTGTTTTGTGGACTTGGAGAAGGCATTCGACCGTGTCCCTCGGGAAGTCCTGTGGGGAGTGCTCAGAGAGTATGGGGTATCGGACTGTCTGATTGTGGCAGTCCGCTCTCTGTATGCTCAGTGCCAGAGCTTGGTCCGCATTGCCGGCAGTAAGTCGGACACGTTTCCAGTGAGGGTTGGACTCCGCCAAGGCTGCCCTTTGTCACCGATTCTGTTCATAACTTTTATGGACAGAATTTATAGGCGCAGTCAAGGCGTTGAGGGGATCTGGTTTGGTGGCTGCAGGATTAGGTCTCTGCTTTATGCAGATGATGTGGTCCTGTTGGCTTCATCTGGCCAGGATCTTCAGCTCTCACTGGATCGGTTCGCAGCCGAGTGTGAAGCGACTGGGATGGACCATGGACTCGGACCTCCAAGTCCCAGTGCATGGTTCTCGCTCGGAAAAGGGTGGAGTGCCATCTCCGGGTTGGGGAGGAGATCTTGCCCCAAGTGGAGGAGTTCAAGTGCCTCGGAGTCTTGTTCACGAGTGAGGGAAGAGTGGATCGTGAGATCGACAGGCGGATCGGTGCGGCGTCTTCAGTAATGCGGACGCTGTATCGATCCGTTGTGGTGAAGAAGGAGCTGAGCCGGAAGGCAAAGCTCTCGATTTACCGGTCGATCTACGTTCCCATCCTCACCTATGGTCATGAGCTTTGGGTTATGACCGAAAGGACAAGATCACGGGTACAAGCGGCCGAAATGAGTTTCCTCCGCCGGGTGGCGGGGCTCTCCCTTAGAGATAGGGTGTGAGAAGCTCTGCCATCCGGGGAGAGCTCAAAGTAAAGCCGCTGCTCCTCCACATCGAGAGGAGCCAGATGAGGTGGTTCGGGCATCTGGTCAGGATGCCACCCGAACGCCTCCCTAGGGAGGTGTTTAGGGCACGTCCGACCGGTAGGAGGCCACGGGGAAGACCCAGGACACGTTGGGAAGACTATGTCTCCCGGCTGGCCTGGGAACGCCTCGGGGTCCCACAGGAAGAGCTGGACGAAGTGGCTGGGGAGAGGGAAGTCTGGGCTTCCCTGCTTAGGCTGCTGCCCCCGCGACCCGACCTCGGATAAGCGGAAGAAGATGGATGGATGGATGGATAAATATAAAAGTAATATAAACATCATTCCAAAACCAAACTCCTAAACCAAACTTGCAATCCGTCTTAAACTGCCTGTAATATTGAATTTATATGAGTTTTACCAGAATCAGGTATTTTGGTAAGGTTTACAAATACAAAACTTGGGTTTTACTCATAATGACAGTATAACTGCATTATTTGATATGACAGTTATTTAAACATAACTCCTAAACCAAACATGATAAATAGCTAATAATGCCTGGAAAAATGTATATAAACATAACTCCAAAACCAAACATGCATTATGTCTAAAAATGCCTGTTATATTGTATCTATGTGAGTTTTACCAGAATCAAGAATTTTGGTAAGGTTTATAAATACCAAAATTAGGTTTTACTCATAATGACAGTACAACTGCCACCCTCAATATGACGGTTATGTTAACATAACTCCTAAACCACAAATGCAAAATGGCTAATAATGCCTGGAGAAATGTATCTTTGTGAGTTTTACAGGAAAAAAAATATTTTGTAAGGTTTGATAAGACACAATATAGTTTTTTTTTATTCAATATGTTTGTATAACTGTCATAATAAATGTAAAAGTTATATAAACATTACTCCAATACCAAACATGCAATCCGTCTAAAAATGCCTGTAATATTGAATCTATGTGAGTTTTACTAGAATCAGTTATTTTGTTAAGGTTTACAAATACAAAAATTAGGTTTTACTCACTATGACAGTATACTGTCACATTCAATCTGACTGTTATTTAAACACAAATTCTAAACCACGGATGCAAAGTGGCTAATAATAACTGGAGAAATGTATTTTTGTGAGTTTTACTGGAAAAAAAATATTTTGTAAAGTTTGTATAGACACATGTTAGTTTTTTTTACTCAATATGATGGAAACATGCTTTATGTCTAAAAAAAATCCTGTAATATTTCATCCATGTGAGTTTTATCAGAATAAGTTATTTTGGTAATTTTACAAATACAAAAAATAGGTTTTACTCATAATGACAGTATATCTGCCACACGCAATATGACAGTTATTTAAACATAACTCTAAACCAAACATGGTTAATGGCTAATCATGCCTGGAGAAATGTATCTTTGTGAGTTTTACTGGAAAACATTTTTTTTTAAGGTTTATAAAGACACAAGTTAGTTTTTTTTACTCAATATGACAGTATAACTCTAATACTAAATGTAAAACATATATAAACATAACTCCAAAACAAAACATGCATTATGTTTAAAAATGCCTGTAATTTTGTATCCTTGCGAGTTTTACGAAAATCAATTGTTGTAGTAAGGTTTGCAATTACAAAATATTGGTTTTACTCACCATGATAGTATACTGTCACATTCAATTTGACAGTTATTTAAACATAACTACCAAACCACACATGCAAAATGGCTATAATGCCTGGAGAAATGTATCTTTGTGAGATTACTGGAAAAACATATTTTGTAAGGTTTGTAAAGAACCAATTTAGTTTTTTTTACTTAATATGATGAGGTGGCGACATTTCCAGGGTGTACCCCGCCTTCCGCTCGATTGTAGCTGACATAGGCTCCAGCGCCCCCCGCCACCCCGAAGGGAATAAGCGGTAGAAAATGGATGGATGGATGGACATCCGATAAAAAATGCCTGTAATATTGTATCACTCCTCTCTGAGCTGCCACCTTAACGTGGTAGAGGAGTTTGCGTGTCCCAATGATCCTAGGAGCTATGTTGTCCGGGGGCTTTATGCCCCCTGGTAGGGTCTCCCAAGACAAACTGGTCCTAGGTGAGGGATCAGACAAAGAGCAGCTCGAAGACCTCCATGAAATATAAAAAACAAGGACCCAGATTTCCCTCGCCCGGACGCGGGTCACCGGGGCCCCCCTCTGGAGCCAGGCCCGGAGGTGGGGCACGATGGCGAGCACCTGGTGGCCGGGCCTGCCCCCATGGGGCCCGGCCGGGCACAGCCCGAAGAGGCAACGTGGGTCCCCCCTCCAATGGGCTCACCACCCATAGCAGGGGTCATGGAGGTCGGGTGCAATGTGAGCTGGGCGGCAGCCGAAGGCAGGGCACTTGGCGGTCCGATCCTCGGCTACAGAAGCTAGCTCTTGGGACGTGGAACGTCACCTCGCTGGGGGGGAAGGAGCCTGAGCTAGTGCGCGAGGTGGAGAAGTTCCGGCTAGATATAGTCGGACTCACTTCGACTGGTTTGGTGGCTGCAGGATTAGGTCTCTGCTTTTTGCAGATGATGTGGTCCTGATGGCTTCATCTGGCCAGGATCTTCAGCTCTCACTGGATCGGTTCGCAGCCGAGTGTGAAGCGACTGGGATGAGAATCAGCACCTCCAAGTCCGAGTCCATGGTTCGCGCCCGGAAAAGGGTGGAGTGCCATCTCCGGGTTGGGGAGGAGATTTTGCCCCAAGTGGAGGAGTTCAAGTACCTCGGAGTCTTGTTCAGGAGTGGGGGCAGAGTGGATCGTGAGATCGACAGGCGGATCGGTGCTGCGTCTTCAGTAATGCGGACGCTGTATCGATCCGTTGTGGTGAAGAAGGAGCTGAGCCGGAAGGCAAAGCTCTCAATTTACCGGTCGATCTACGTTCCCATCCTCACCTATGGTCATGAGCTTTGGGTTATGACCGAAAGGACAAGATCACGGGTACAAGCGGCCGAAATGAGTTTCCTCCTCCGCCGGGTGGCGGGGCTCTCCCTTAGAGATAGGGTGAGAAGATCTGCCATCCGGGAGGAGCTCAAAGTAAAGCCGCTGCTCCTCCACATCGAGAGGAGCCAGATGAGGTGGTTCGGGCATCTGGTCAGGATGCCACCCGAACGCCTCCCTAGGGAGGTGTTTATGGCACGTCTGACCGGTAGGAGGCCGCGGGGAAGACCCAGGACACGTTGGGAAGACTATATCTCCCGGCTGGCCTGGGAACGCCTCGGGGTCCCCTGGGAGGAGCTGGACGAAGTGGCTGGGGAGAGGGAAGTCTGGGCTTCCCTGCTTAGGCTGCTGCCCCCGCGACCCGACCTCGGATAAGCGGAGGAAGATGGATGGATGGATATTGTATCAATGTGAGTTTTACTAAAATCAGTTGTTTTTGTAAGTTTTGCAAATACAAAATATTGGTTTTACTCACTATGACAGTGTACTGTCACATTCAATCTGACAGCTATTTAAACATAACTCCTAAACCACACATGCACAATGACTAATAATGCCGAGAAAAATGTATCTCTCTGAATTTTATTGGAAAAAAAATATTTTTTAAGGTTTTTAAAATTACAAGTTTGTTATTTTTTACTCAATTTGACAGTATAACTGTCATACTAAATATGAAAGTTATATACACATAACTCTAAAACCAAACTTGCAATCCGTCTAAAAATGCCTGTAATTATGAATCTATGTGAGTTTAACCAAAATCAGGTATTTTGGTAAGGTTTACAAATACAAAAATTAGGTTTTACTCATAATGACAGTATAACTGCCACACGCAATATGACAGTTTTTTAATCATAACTCCTAAAAAAACAAATGCAAAATGACTAATAATGCCTGGAAAAATGTATCTTTGTGAAATTTAATGAAAAAAAAATATTTTGTAAGGTTTGTAAAGACACAAATTAGTTTTTTTACTCAATATGATGGTATAACTGTCATACTAAATATGAAAGTTGTATAAACATAACTGCAAAACCAAACATGTTTTATGTCTATGTGTAATATTGTATCTATGTGAGTTTTACCAGAATCAGGTATTTTGGTAAGGTTTACAAATACAAAAATTAGGTTTTACTCACTATGACAGTATACTGTCACATTCAATCTGACAGTTATGTAAACATAACTCCTAAACCACACATGCAAAATGGCTAATAATGCCTGGAGAAATGTATCTTTGTGAGTTTTACTAGGAAAAACAATTTGTAAGGTTTGTAAAGACACACGTTAGTTTTTTTTACTCAATATGACAGTATAACTGTCATACTACATGCAGAAAATATATAAACATGACTCCAAAACCAAACTTGCAATCCATCTAAAAATGTCTGTAATATTGAATCTATGTGAGTTTTACCAAAATGAGGTATTTTGGTAAGGTTGACAAATAAAAAAAATAGGTTTTACTGATAGTGACATTATAAGTGCCACACTCAATATGACAGTTATTTAAACATAAGTCATAAACGACACAAGAAAATGGCTATTAAACCTGGAGAAATGTATCTTTGTTAGTTTTACTAGAGTAATGATCTTTTGTAAGGTTTACAAAGACACAAGTTTTTTTACTCAATATGACGGTATAACCGTCAAACTAAAAAAAGTTATAGAAACATAACTCCAAAACCAAACTCAAAAACCAAACATGCAATCCATTTAAAAATGCCTGTAATATTAAATATATGTGAGTTTTATCAGAATCAGGTATTTTGGTAAGGTTTACAATACCAAAATTAGGTTTTACTCATAATGACAGTATAACTGCCACTCTCAATATGACAGTTATTTAAACATAACTCCTAAAACACACATGCAAAATGACTAATAATGCGTGGAAAAATGTATCTTTGTGATTTTTACTGGAAAAAAATATTTTGTAAGGTTTGTAAAGATACTGTTTTTTTTTTTTTTTTTAACTCAATATGATGGTATAACTGTCATACTAAAAATGAAAGTTTTATAAACATAACTCCAAAACCAAACTTGCAATTCGTAAAAAAAATGGCTGTAATATTAAATATATTTGATTTTAACCAGAATCAGGTATTTTGGTAAGGATTACAAATACAAAAATTAGGTTTTACTCATATTGACGGATAACCGCCAAATTTTTTTTAAACATAACTCATAAACAAAACATGCTAAATGGCTAATAATGCCTGGAGAAAAGTATCTTTGTGAGTTTTACTGGAAAAAAATAAATAAAAATTGTAAGGTTTGTAAAGACACAAGTTAGTTTTTTCTAACTCAAAAAGACAGTATAACTGTCATACTAAATGGAAAAGTTATATAAACATAACTCCAAAACCAAACATGCATTATGTCTAAGAATGCCTGAAATGATGTATCCATGTGAGTTATACTAGAATCAGTTGTTTTTGTAAGTTTTGCAAATGCAAAATATTGGTTTTACTCACTATGACAGTATACTGTCACATTCGATCTGACAGTTATTTAAACATAACTCCTAAACCACATATTCAAAATGACTAATAATACCTGGAGAAATGTATCTCTGTGAATTTTTCTGGAAAAAAATATTTTTTACAACACATTTTTTTTTTACTCAAAATGACAGCAGTATACTGTCATAGTGAGTAAAACCTTATTTTTGTATTTGTAAACCTTACCAAAATACCTGATTGTAGTAAAACTCACATAGATACAATATTACAGGCATTTTTTGAACATAATGCAAGTTTGGTTTTGGAGTTATGTTTATATAACTTTCATATTTAGTATGACAGTTTTACTGCCATATTAAGTAAAAAACAAAACTAACTTGTGTCTTTACAAACCTTACAAAATATATGTATTTTTTTTTCAGTAAAACTCACAAAGGCATTATTTGTCATTTTGTATGTGTGGTTTAGGAGTTATGTTTAAATAACTGTCAGATCGAATGTGACAGCATACTGTCATAGTGAGTAAATTCAATATTTTCTATTTTCAAACCTTAAAAAAACAACTGATTCTAGTAAAACTCACATGGATACAATGTTACAGGCATTTTTAGACATAATGCATGTTTGGTTTTGGAGTTTTGTTTATATACATTTTACATTTAGTATGACAGTTATACTGTCATATGGAGTAAAAAACAACTAACTTGTGTCTTTACAAACCTTACTAAAATGTTGTTTTTTTCAGGAAAACTCACAAAGATGCATTTCTCCAGTCATTATTAGCCATTTAGCATGTTTGGTTTAGGAGTTATGTTTAAATAACTGTCATTTTGAACGTTGCAGTTATACTGTCATTATGAGTAAAACCAAATTTTTGTATTTGTAAACCTTACCAAAATCCCTGTTTGTGGTAAAACTCACATAGATTCAATATTACATGCATTTTTAGACGGATTGCATGTTTGGTTTTGAAGTTATGTTTATATAACTTTCAAATTTAGTAAGACAGTTATACCATCATATTGAATAAAAAAAACAAACTTGTGTCCGAACAAACCTTACAAAATATTTTTTTTCCAGTAAAACTCACAAAAATAAATTTCTCCAGGCAATATTAGCCATTTTGCATGTGTGGTTTAGGAGTTATGTTTAAATAACTGTCAGATTGAATGTAACAGTATACTGTCATAGTGAGTAAAACCAATATTTTGTATTTGAAAACCTTACAAAAACAACTGATTCTACTAAAACTCACATGGATACAATATTACAGGCATTTTTAGACATAATGCATGTTTGTTTTTGGAGTTATATTTATATAACTTTTACATTTAGTATGACAGTTATACTGTCATATTGAGTAAAAAAAAAAAATAACTTGTGTCTTTAAAAACCTTACAAAATATTTTTTTTTCCCAGTAAAACTCACAAAGATAAATTTTTCCAGGCATTATTAGCCATTTTGCATGTGAGGTTTAGGAGTTATATTTAAATAACTGTCATATTGCGTGTGGCAGTTATACTGTCATTATGAGTAAAACCTAATTGTTGTATTTGTGAACCTTACCAAAATACCTGTTTGTGGTAAAACTCACATAGATTCAATATTACAGGCATTTTTAGATGGATTGCATGTTTGGTTTTGAAGTTATGTTTATATAACTTTTAAATTTAGTAAGACAGTTATAAATGATAAATGATCAATGGGTTGTACTTGTATAGCGCTTTTCTACCTTCAAGGTACTCAAAGCGCTTAGACACTACTTCCACATTTACCCATTCACACACACATTCACACACTGATGGAGGGAGCTGCCATGCAAGGCGCTAACCAGCACCCATCAGGAGCAAGGGTGAAGTGTCTTGCTCAGGACACAACGGACATGACGAGGTTGGTACTAGGTGGGGATTGAACCAGGGACCCTCGGGTCGCGCACGGCCATTCTTCCACCGCGCCACGCCGTCCGTACCATCATATTGAGTAAAAAAAACTAACTTGTGTCTATACAAACCTTACAAAATATTTTTTTTCCAGTAAAACTCACAAAAATACATTTCTCCAGGCATTATTAGTCACTTTGAATGTGAGGTTTAGGAGTTATGTTTAAATAACTGTCAGATTGAATGTGACAGTATACTGTCATAGTGAGTAAAACCAATATTTTGTATTCCCAAAACTTACAAAAACAACTGATTCTAGTAAAACTCACATGGATACATCATTACAGGCAATTTTAGATATAATGCATGTTTGGTTTTGTAGTTATGTTTATACAACTTTTACATTAAGTATGACAGTTATACTGTCATATTGAGTAAAACAAAACTAACTTGTGTGTTTACAAACCATACAAAATAATGTTTTTCCAGTAAAACTCACAAAGACACCTTTATCCAGGCATTATTAGCCATATAGCATGTTTGGTTTAGGAGTTATGTTTAAATATTTGTCATTTTGAACGTGGCAGTTATACTGTCATTATGAGTAAAACCAAATTTTTTTATTTGTAAACCTTACCAAAATACCTGCTACTGGAAAAAAATATTTTGTATGGTTTGCATAGACACAAATTAGTTTCTTTTACTCAATATGACAGTATAACTGTCATACTAAATATGAAAGTTATATAAACATAACTCTAAAACCAAACACGCAATCCGTCTAAAAATACCTGTAATATTGTATCTATATGAGTTTTACTACAATCAGGTATTTTGGTAAGGTTTACAAATACAACAATTAGGTTTTACTCATAATGACAGTATAACTGCCACACGCAATATGACAGTTATTTAAATATAACTCCTAAACCTCACATGCAAAATGGCTAATAATGCCTGGAAAAATTTATCTTTGTGAGTTTTACTGGGAAAAAAAAAATATTTTGTAAGGTTTTTAAAGACACAAGTTTTTTTCTTTTTTACTCAATATGACAGTATAACTCTCATACTAAATGTAAAAGTTATATAATTATAACTCCAAAACCAAACATGCATTATGTCTAAAAATGCCTGTAATATTGTATCCATGTGAGTTTTACTAGAATCAGTTGTTTTTGCAAGGTTTTCAAATACAAAATATTGGTTTTACTCACTATGACAGTATACTGTCACATTCAATCTGACAGTTATTTAAACATAACTCCTAAACCACACATACAAAATGACTAATAACGCCTGGAGAAAAGTTTATTTGTGAGTTTTAAACTGTCAGATTGAATGTGACAGTATACTGTCATAGTGAGTAAAACCAGTATTTTGTATTTGCAAAAATTACAAAAACAACTTATTCTAGTAAAACTCACATGGATACAATATTACAGGCATTTTTAGACATAATGCATGTTTGGTTTTGGAGTTATATTAATATAATGAGGTGGCGACTTTTCCAGGGTGTACCCCGCCTTCCGCCCGATTGTAGCTGAGATAGGCTCCAGCGCCCCCCGCCACCCCGAAGGGAATAAACGGTAGAAAATGGATGGATGGTTGGACAGTATAACTGTCATACTAAATGTAAAAGTAGTATAAACATAACTCCAAAACCAAACATGCATTATGTCTAAAAATGCCTGTAATATTGTATCCATGTGAGCTAACTAGAATCAGTTGTTTTTGTAAGTTTTGCAAATACAAAATATTTGTTTTACTCACTATGACAGTATACTGTCACATTCAATCTGACAGTTTAAAACTCACAAATAAACTTTTCTCCAGGCGTTATTAGTCATTTTGTATGTGTGGTTTAGGAGTTATGTTTAAATAACTGTCAGATTGAATGTGACAGTGTACTGTCATAGTGAGTAAAACCAATATTTTGTATTTGCAAACCTTACAAAAACAACTGATTCTAGTTAAACTCACATGAATACAATATTACAGGCATTTTTAGACATAATGCATGTTTGGTTTTGGAGTTATGTTTATAATTTGTTTACATTTAGTATGACAGTTTTACTGTCATATTGAGTAAGAAAAAAATAACTTGTGTCTTTACAAACCCATTCATCCATCCATTTTCTACCGCTTATTCCCTTTGGGGTCGCGGGGGGCGCTGGAGCCTATCTCAGGTACAATCGGGCGGAAGGCGGGGTACACCCTGGACAAGTCGACAACTTATCGCAGTCTTTACAAACCTTACAAAATTGTTTTTTTTCCATGTAAAACTTAAAAAGATACATTTCTCCAGGCATTATTAACCATTTTGCATGTGTGGTTTAGGAGTTATGTTTACATAACTGTCATATTGAATGTGGCAGTTATACTGTCATTATGAGTAAAACCTATTTTTTGTTTTTGTAAACCTTTCCAAAATACGTGATTCTCGTAAAACGAACATAGATTCATTGGTTTTGGAGTTATGTTAATATAACTTTCATATTTAGTATGACAGTTATATCATCATATTGAGTAAAACATTTAACTTGTATCTTTATAAACCTTACAAATTCATTTTTTCCAGTAAAACTCACAAAGATACATTTCTCCAAGCATTATTAACCATTTTGCATGTGTGGTATAGGAGTTATGTTTACATAACTGTCATATTAAATGTGGCAGTTATACTGTCATTATGAGTAAAACCAAATTTGTGTATATGTAAACCTTACCGAATTACCTGATTCTGGTAAAACTCACATAGATACAATATTACAGGTATTTTTAGACATATTGCAAGTTTGGTTTTGGAGTTATGTTTATTTAACTTTTATATATAGTATGCCAGTTATACTGTCATATTAAGTAAAAAACTAACTTGTGTCTTTACAAACCTTACAATTTTTTATTATTTTTTCCAGGAAAACTCACAAAGATACATTGCTCCAGGCATTATTAGCCATTTTGCATTTGTGGTTTAGGAATTATGTTTAAATACATGTCATGTTCAATGTGGCAGTTATATTGTCATTATGAGTGAAACCAATTTTTTGTATTTGTAAACCTTACCAAAATACCGGATTCTGGTAAAACTCACATAGATACAATATTACAGGAATTTCTAGACATAAAACATGTTTGGTTTTGGAGTTGTGTTTATATAACTTTCATATTTAGTATGACAGTATACCATTATATTGAGTAAAAAAAAAAAACTTGTTTCTTTATAAACATTACATTTTTTTTTTTCCAGTAAGACTCACAGATACATTTCTCCAGGTATAATTAGCCATTTATAATGTTTGGTTTAGGAGTTATGTTTAAATAACTGTCATATTGAGTGTGGCAGTTATACTGTCATTATGAGTAAAACCTAGATTTTGTATTTGTAAACCTTACCAAAATACCTAATTCTGGTAAAAATCACATAGATACAATATTACAGGCATTTTTAGACATAATGCATGTTTGGTTTTGGAGTTATGTTTATACAACTTTCATATTTAGTATGACAGTTATACCATTATATTGAGTTAAAAAAAAAAAATTGTGTCTTTATAAACCTTTTTTTTTTCCAGTAAAACTCACAAAGATACATTTATCCAGGTATAATTAGCCATTTATCATGTTTGGTTTAGGAATTATGTTTAAATAACTGTCATATTGAGTGTGGCAGTTATACTGTCATTATGAGTAAAACCTATTTTTTTGTACCACATCGATACAATATTACAGGAATTTTTAGACATAAAGCATGTTTGGTTTTGGAGTTATGTTTATATAACTTTCATATTTAGTATGAAAGTTATACCATCAAATTGAGTAAAAAAACAAACTAATTTGTATCTTTACAAACCTTACAAAATATTGTTTTCCAGTAAAATTCACAAATATACCTTTCTCTAGGCATTATTAGTCATTTTGCATTCGTGTTTTAGGAGTTATGTTTAAATAACTGTCATATTGAGTGTGGCAGTTATACTGTCACTATGAGTAAAACCTAATTTTTGTTTTTGTAAACCTTACCAAAATACCTGATTCTGATGAAACTCACATATTGCATATTTGGTTTTGGAGTTGTGTTTATATAACTTTCATATATAGTGTGACAGCTATACTGTAATATTGTGTAAAAAAAACAACTAACTTGTGTCTTTACAAACCTTACAAAATATTTTTTCCAGTTAAACTCACAAAGATACATTCCTCAAGGCATTATTAGCCATATTGTCGGATTGATTGCGACAGTATACGTATTTATGAGTTAAACTAATATTTTGTATGAGTAAAACCTAATTTTTGTATTTTTCAACATTACCAAAATACCTGATTCTTGTAAAACTCACATAGATACAATATTACAGGCTTTTTTAGACATAATGCATGTTTGGTTTTGGAGTTATGTTTATATAACTTTTACATTTATTATGACAGTTATACAAACATATTGAATAAAAAAAACTAACTTGTGTCTTTACAAACCTTACAAAATAATTTTATTTTCCAGTTAAACTCACAAAAATACCTTTCTCCAGGCAGTATTAGCCATTTAGCATGTTTAAATTAGGAGTTATGTTTAAATAACTGTAATTTTGAACGTGGCAGTTATACTGTCATTATGAGTAAAACCTACTTTTTGTATTTGTAAACCTTACCAAAATACCTGATTCTGGTCAAACTCACATAGATTTAATACTACAGGCATTTTTAGACATAATGCATGTTTGGTTTTGGCGTTATGTTTATATAACTGTCATTTTGAATCTGGTAGTTATACTGTCATTATGAGTAAAAAAACTAACTTCTGTCTTTACAAACCTTACAAAATATTTTTTTTTTTCCAGTTAAACTCACAAAGATACATTTACCCAGGCATTATTAGCCATTTAACGTGTTTGGTTTCGGAGTTATGTTTAAATAACTGTCAAATTGAGTGTGGCAGTTATACTGTCATTATGAGTAAAACCTATTTTTTGTATTTGTAAACCTTACCAAAATACCTGATTCTGGTAAAACCCACATCGATACAATATCACAGGAATTTTTAGACACAAAGTATGTTTGGTTTTGGAGTTATGTTTATATAACTTTCATATTTAGTATGACAGTTATACCATCATATTGAGTAATAAAACACTAATTTGTATCTTTACAAACCTTACAAAATATTGTTTTCCAGTAAAATTCACAAATATACATTTCTCTAGGCATTATTAGTCATTTTGCATTCGTGTTTTAAAGTTAAAGTTAAAGTTAAAGTCCCAATGATTGTCACACACACACTAGGTGTGGTGAAATTTGTCCTCTGCATTTGACCCGTCCCCTTGATCACCCCCTGGGAGGTGAGGGGAGCAGCGGTGCTGCGCCCGGGAATCATTTTTGGTGATTTAACCCCCAATTCCAACCCTTGATGCTGAGTGCCAAGCAGGAACGTAATGGGTCCCATTTTTTATAGTCTTTGGTATGACTCGGCCGGGGTTTGAACTCACAACCTACCGATCTCAGGGCGGACACTCTAACCACTAGATAGGAGTTATGTTTAAATAACTGTCATATTGAGGGTGACAGTTATACTGTCACTATGAGTAAAACCTAATTTTTTGATTTGTAAACTTTACCAAATACCTGATTCTGATAAAACTTACATATAATAAATATTACAGACATTTTTAAACGGATTGCATGTTTGGTTTTGGAGTTATGTTTATAAAACTTTCATATATAGTATGACAGCTATACTGTAAAATTAAGTTAAAAAAATAACTTGTGTCTTTACAAACCTTACAAAATATTTGTTCCTGTAAAATTCACAAAGATACATTCCTCCAGGCATTATTAGCCATTTTGTCAGATTGATTGTGACAGTATACTCTCATTATGAGAAAAACTAATATTTTGTATTTGTAAACCTTACAAAAACAACTGATTCTAGTAAAAATCACGTAGATACAAAGTTATAGGAATTTTTAGACATAATGCATGTTTGGTTTTGGAGTTATGTTTAAATAATTTTCATATTGAATGTGGCAGTATACTGTCATTATGAGTAAAACCTAATGTTTGTATTTGTCAACCTTACCAAAATACCTGATTCTGGTAAAACTCAAAAAGATACAATATTACAGGCATTTTTAGACAAAATGCATTTTGGTTTTGGAGTTATGTTTATATAACTGTTATTTTGAATATGGCAGTTATACTGTCATTATGAGTAAAACCCAATTTTTGTATTTGTAAACCTCACCAAAATAACTAATTCTGGTAAAACTCACATATATTCAATAATACAGGCATTTTTAGACGGATTGCAAGTCTGGTTTTGGTGTTATATTTATTCAACTTTTATATTTAGTACGACAGTTATACTGTCATATTGAGTAAAAAAAAGCTAACTTGTGTCTTTACAAACCTTAGAAACTATTTTTTTCCTGTAAAACTTACAAAGATACATTTCTCCAGGCATTATTTGACATTTTGCTTGCATGGTTTAGGAGTTATGTTTAAATAACAGTCAGATTGAATGTGACAGTATACTGTAGTTTTTTACTCAATATGCCAGTAATGTTCTTAAAATCCTGCGATAATGCGAAAAAATCACTAAAATTGTTTTTCAACATAATTCCTACACCAAACATGCAACATGCCTAATAATGCCTGCTATATTCAATTTGACAGTTATTTAAACATAACTTCCTAACCACACATGCAAATAGGCTAATAAAGCCTAAAACAATGCATCCTTGTGAGTTTTACTCTAAACATATGCTATTTTAAGGCTTGCAAACACAAAAAGTAGTGTTTTACTCATTTTGACAGTAATGTTCTTAAAATCCTGAGATAATGCGAAATAAGCAATAAAAATGTTTTTCAACATAATTCCTACACCAAACATGCAACATGTCTAATAATGCCTGAAGACATGTATCGTTGTTAGTTTTACTAGAAAAAATATATTTTGTAAGTTTTGCAAAGAGTCAAGTAAGTTTTTTTAATTCAATATGACAGTATAACTGTCATACCAAATATGAAAGTTATATAAACATAACTCCAAAACTGAAAATGCATTATGTCGAAAAATGCCTAAAATATTGTATCTATGTGAGTTTTACAAGAATCAGTTAATTTGGTAAGGTGTACAATTACATAAATTAGGGGTTTACTCATAATGATAGTTAACTGCTACATTAAATTTGACTGTTATTTAAACATAACTCCCTAACCACACATGCACAATAGGTTAATAAAGCCTAAAACAATGCATCCTTGTGAGTTTTACTCGAAACATATGCTATTTTAAGGCTTGCAAACACAACAAGTAGTGTTTTACTCATTTTGACAGTAATGTTCTTAAAATCCTGAGATAATGCGAAAGAAGCAATAATAATGTTTTTCAACATAATTCCTACACCAAACATGCAACATGTCTAATAATGCCTGAAGACATGTATCTTTGTTAGTTTTACTAGAAAAATTATATTTTGTAAGTTTTGCAAAGAGTCAAATAAGTTTTTTAAATTCAATATGACAGTATAACTGTCATACCAAATATGAAAGTTATATAAACATAACTCCAAAACTGAAAATGCATTATGTCTAAAAATGCCTAAAATATTGTATCTATGTGAGTTTTACAAGAATCAGTTAATTTGGTAAGGTGTACAATTACATAAATTCGGGGTTTACTCATAATGATAGTTAACTGCTACATTAAATTTGACTGTTATTTAAACATAACTCCCTAACCACACATGCAAAATAGGTTAATAAAGCCTAAAACAATGGATCCTTGTGAGTTTTACTCGAAACATATGCTATTTTAAGGCTTGCAAACACAACAAGTAGTGTTTTACTCATTTTGACAGTAATGTTCTTAAAATCCTGAGATAATGCGAAATAAGCAATAATAATGTTTTTCAACATAATTCCTACACCAAACATGCAACATGTCTAATAATGCCTGAAGACATGTATCTTTGTTAGTTTTACTAGAAAAATTATATTTTGTAAGTTTTGCAAAGAGGCAAATACGTTTTTTTAATTCAATATGACAGTATAACTGTCATACCAATTATGAAAGTTATATAAACATAACTCGAAAACTGAACATGCATTATGTCTAAAAATACCTGTAATATTGTATCTATGTGAGTTTCACCAGAATCAGGTAATTTGGTAAGGTTTACAAATACAGAAATATTTTCATAATGACAGTATAACTGCTTCATTCAATTTGACTGTTATTTAAACATAACTTCCTAATCACACATTCAAATAAGTTAATAAAGCTTAAAACAATGCATCCTTGTGAGTTTTACTCGAAACATTTGCTATTTTAAGGCTTGCAAACACAAAAAGTAGTTTTTACTCATTATGACAGTAATGTTCTTAAAATCCTGAGATAATGCGAAATAAGCAATAAAAATGTTTTTCAACATAATTCCTACACCAAACAAGCAACATGTCTAATAATGCCTGGATACATGTATCTTTGTTAGTTATACTAGAAAAATTATCTTTTGTAAGTTTTACAAAGACTCAAGTTAGTTTTTTTAATACAATATGACAGTATAACTGTCATACCAAATATGAAAGATATATAAACATAACTCCAAAACTAAACATGCATTATGTCTAAAAATACCTAAAATATTGTATCTATGTGAGTTTTGCAACAATCAGTTAATTTGGTAAGGTGTACAATTACATAAATTAGGGGTATACTCATAATGACAGATAACTGCTACATTCAATTTGACAGTTATTTAAACATAACTTCTAACCACACATGCAAAATAGGCTAATAAAGTCTAAAACAATGCATCCATGTGAGTTTTACTCGAAACATATGCTATTTAAAAGTTTGCAAACACAAAAAGTAGTTTTTTACTCATATGACAGTAATGTTCTGAAAATCCTGAGATAAAGCGAAATAAGCAATAAAAATGTTTTTCAACATATTTCCTACACCAAACATGCAACATGTCTAATAATGCGTGAAGACGTGTATCTTTGTTAGTTTTACTTGAAAAATTATCTTTTGTAAGTTTTTCAAAGAGGCAAGTTAGTTTTTTTAATACAATATGACAGTATAACTGTCATACCAAATATGAAATATATATAAACATAACTCCAAAATTGAACATTCATTATGTCTAAAAATGCCTAAAATATTGTATCTATGTGAGTTTCACTAGAATCAGGTAATTTGGTAAGGTTTACAAATCACTTTTTTTTTTTCATAATGAAAAAAAAGTTACTAGAAAAATTATCTTCTGTAAGTTTTGCCATGACGCAAGTTAGTTTTTTTAATTCAATATGACAGTATAAATGTCATACCAAATATAAAAGTTATATAAACATAACTCCAAAACTGAACATGCATTATGTCTAAAAATGACTAAAATATTACATCTATGATAGTGTTAAAAGAATCAGTTAATTTGGTAAGGTGTACAATTACATAAATTAGGGGTTTACTAATAATGACAGATAACTGCTAAATTCAATTTGACAGTTATTTAAATATAACTTCCTAACCACACATGCAAAATAGCCTAATACAGCCTAAAACAATGCATCCTTGTGAGTTTTACTCGAAACATATGCTATTTTAAGGCTTGCAAACACAAAAAGTAATTATGCCTGGAGAAATGTATCTTTGTGAGTTTTACTGGGAAAACATTTTTTTGTAAGGTTTATAAAGACAAAAGTTAGTTTTTTTTTTAACTCAATATGATGGTATAACTGTCAAACTAAATATAAAAGTAATATAAACATAATTCCAAAACCAAACTCCTAAACCAAACTTGCAATCCGTCTTAAACTGCCTGTAATATTGAATCTATATGAGTGTCACATTCAATCTGACAGCTATTTAAACATAACTCCTAAACCACACATGCAAAATGACTAATAATGCCGAGAAAAATGTAGCTCTGTAAATTTTAATGGAAAAAAATATTTTGTAAGGTTTTCAAAATTACAAGTTTGTTATTTTTTACTCAATTTCACAGTATAACTGTCATACTAAATATGAAAGTTATATACACATAACTCTAAAACCAAACTTGCAATCCGTCTAAAAATGCCTGTAATATTGAATCTATGTGAGTTTTACCAAAATCAGGTATATTGGTAAGTTTTACAAATACAAAAATTAGGTTTTCCTCATAATGACAGTATATCTGCCACACTCAATGTGACAGTTTTTTAAACATAACTCATAAAAAACAAATGCAAAATGACTAATAATGCCTGGAAAAATGTATCTTTGTGAATTTTAAGGAAAAAAAAAATATTTTGTAAGGTTTGTAAAGACACAAATTAGTTTTTTTTTTACTTAATACAACTGTCATACTATATATGAAAGTTATATAAACATAACTCCAAAACCAAACATGTTTTATGTCTAAAAATGCCTGTAATATTGAATCTATGTGAGTTTTACCAGAATCTGGTATTTTGGTAAGGTTTACAAATACAAAAAATAGGTTTTACTCATAATGACAATATAACTGCCACATTTAACATGACAGGTATTTAAACATAATTCCTAAACCGGTAAGGTTTACAAATACAAAACATAGGTTTTACTCATAATGACAATATAACTGCCACATTTAACATCACAGGTATTTAAACATAATTCCTAAACCAAACATGATAAATGCCTAATAATGCCTGGAGAAATGTATCTTTGTGAGTTTTACTGGAAAAAACGAATTTGTAAGGTTTATAAAGATACAAGTTAAATTTTTTACTCAATATGATGATATAACTGTCATACAAAATATGAAAGATATATTATCATAACTCCAAAACCAATGAATCTATGTTCGTTTTACTAGAATCAGGTATTTTGGTAAGGTTTACAAAAACAAAAAATAGGTTTTACTCATAATGACAGTATAACTGCCACATTCAATATGACAGTTATGTAAACATAACTCCTAAACCACACATGCAAAATGGTTAATAATGCCTGGAGAAATTTATCTTTTTATGTTTTACAGGAAAAAAAAACAATTTCGTAAGGTTTGTAAAGACTGCGATGAGATGGCGACTTGTCCAGGGTGTACGCCGCCTTCCGCCCGATTGTAGCTGAGATAGGCTCCAGCGCCCCCCGCGACCCCAAAGGGAATAAGCTGTAGAAAATGGATGGATGAATGGGTTTGTAAAGACACAAGTTATTTTTTTCTTACTCAATATGACAGTAAAACTGTCATACTAAATGAAAAAAAAATATAAACATAACTCCAAAACCAAATATGCATTATGTCTAAAAATGCCTGTAATATTGTATTCATGTGAGTTTAACTAGAATCAGTTGTTTTTGTAAGGTTTGCAAATACAAAATATTGGTTTAACTCACTATGACAGTATACTGTCACATTCAATCTGACAGTTATTTAAACATAATTCCTAAACCAAACATGTTTTATGTCTAAAAATTCCTGTAATATTGTATCTATATGAGTTTTACCAGAATCAGGTATTTTGTTAAGGTTTACAAATAAAAAAAAATATTTATTTACTCATAATGACAATATAACTGCCACACTCAACATGACAGTTATTTAAACATAATTCCTAAACCAAACATGATACATGGCTAATAATGCCTGGAAAAAATTTTTCTTTGTGATGTTTACTAGGAACAAATATTTTGTAAGGTTTGTAAAGACAAAAGTTAGTTTTTTTTTACTCAATATGATGGTATAACTGTCATACTAAATATGAAAGTTATATAAACATAATTCCAAAACCAAACTCCTAAACCAAACTTGCAATATGTCTTAAACTGCCTGTAATATTTAATCTATGTGAGTTTTACCAGAATCAGGTATTTTGGTAAAGTTTACAAATACAAAACTTGGGTTTTACTCATAATGACAGTATAATTGCAACATTTGATATGACAGTTATTTAAACATAACTCCTAAACCAAACATGATAAATGGCTGGCTAATAATGCCTGGAGAAATGTATCAGTGTGAGTTTTACTGAAAACAACTAATTTGTAAGGTTTATAAAGACACAAGTTAGTTTTTTTATTGAATATGATGGTATAACTGTCATACTAAATATGAAAGTTATATAAATATAACTCCAAAACCAAACATACATTATGTCTAAAAATGCCTTTAATATTGTATCTATGTGAGTTTTACCAGAATCAGGTATTTTGGTAAGGTTTACAATTACAAAAAATAGGTTTTTATTTATAATGACACAGGATACAATAACTACCCCACTCAATATGACAGTTATTTAAACATAACTCCTAAACCAAACATGATAAATGGCTAATTATGCCTGGAGAAATGTACCTTTGTGAGTTGTGGGGGGGAAAAAAAATGTAAGGTTTATAAAGACACAAGTTTTTTTTTTTTTTTACTCAATATGATGGTATAATTGTCATACTAAATATGAAAGTTGTATAAACATAACTCCAAAACCAAACATGCATTATGTCTAAAAATGCCTGCAATATTGTATCTATGTGATTTTTACCAGAATCAGGTATTTTTGGTAAGGTTTACAAATACAAAAAATAGGTTTTACTCATAATGACAGTATACTGTCACATTCAACCTGACAGTTATTTAAACATAACTCCTAAACCACAAATACAAAATGGCTAATAATGCCTGGAGAAATGTATCTTTGTGAGTTTTCCTGGAAAAAAAAAAATATTTTATAAGGTTTGTAAAGACACAAGTTAGGTTTTTTTTACTTAATATGACAGTATAACTGTCATACTAAATATGAAAGTTATATAAACATAACTCCAAAACCAAACATGCTTTATGTCTAAAAATCCCTGCAATATTGTATCGATGTGGGTTTTACCAGAATCAGGTATTTTGGTAAAAATTACAAATACAAAAAATAGGTTTTACTCATAATGACAGTATAACTGCCACACTCAATATGACAGTTGTTTAAACATAACTCCTAAACCAAACATGATAAAAGGCTAATTATGCCTGGAGAAATGTATCTTTGTGAGTTTTACTGGGAACATTTTGTAAGGTTTATAAAGACACAAGTTATCTTATTTTTTTTTACTCAATAGGATGGTATGACTGTCATACTAAATATTAAAGTTGTATAAACATAACTCCAAAACCAAACATGCATGATGTCTAAAAATGCCTGCAATATTGTATCTATGTGCGTTTTACCAGAATCAGGTATTTTGGTAAGGTTTACATATACAAACATTGGGTTTTACTCATAATGAAAGTATAACTGCCATATTCAAAATAACAGTTATTTAAACATAACTCCTAAACCAAACATGCTAAATAGCTATAAATGCCTGGAGAAATGTATATTTGTGAGTTTTACTAGAAAAAAATATTTTGTAAGGTTTGTAAAGACAAAAGTTATTTTTTTTTACTCAATATGATGGTTTAACTGTCAAACTAAATATAAAAGTAATATAAACATAATTCCAAAACCAAACTCCTAAACCAAACTTGCAATCCGTCTTAAACTGCCTGTAATATTGAATCTATATGAGTTTTACCAGAATCAGGTATTTTGGTAAGGTTTACAAATACAAAACTTGGGTTTTACTCATAATGACAGTATAACTGCATTATTTGATATGACAGTTATTTAAACATAACTCCTAAACCAAACATGATAAATGGCTAATAATGCCTGGAAAAATGTATATGAACATAACTCCAAAACCAAACATGCATTATGTCTAAAAATGCCTGTAATATTGTATCTATGTGAGTTTTACCAGAATCAGGTATTTTGGTAAGGTTTATAAATACAAAATTTAGGTTTTACTCATAATGACAGTATAACTGCCATATTCAAAATAACAGTTATTTAAACATAACTCCTAATCCAAACATGATAAATGGCTAATAATGCCTGGAGAAATGTATCATGGTGAGTTTTACTGGAAACAAATAATTTGTAAGGTTTATAAAGACACAAGTTAGTTTTTTTATTTAATATGATGGTATAACTGTCATACTAAATATGAAAGTTATATAAACATAACTCCAAAACCAAACATGCATTATGTCTAAAAATGCTTATAATTTTGTATCCATGTGAGTTTTACTAGAATCAGTTGTTTTTGTAAGGTTTACAAATACAAAATATTAGTTTTACTCATAATGACAGTATACTGTCACAATTAATCCGACAAAATGGCTAATAATGCCTAGAGGAATGTATCTTTGTGAGTTTTACTGGAAAAAATATTTTGTAAGGTTTGTAAAGACACAAGTTAGTTGTTTTTTTACACAATTTAACAGTATAGCTGTCATACTATATATGAAAGTTATATAAACATAATTCCAAAACCAAATATGCAATCCGTCTAAAAATGCCTGTAATATTGAATATATGTGAGTTTTATCAGAATCGGGTATTTTGGTAAGGTTTACGAATACAAAAATTAGGTTTTACTCATAATGACAGTAATCTCACAAAGATACATTTCTCCAGGCATTATAGCCATTTCACATGTGTGGTTTGGTAGTTATGTTTAAATAACTGTCAAATTGAATGTGACAGTATACTATCATGGTGAGTAAAACCAATATTTTGTAGTTGCAAACCTTACTACAACAATTGATTTTAGTAAAACTCGCATGGATACAAAATTACAGGCATTTTTAAACATAATGCATGTTTGGTTTTGGAGTTATGTTTATATATTTTTTACATTTAGTATTCCAGTTATACTGTCATATTGAGTAAAAAAAACCAACTTGTGTCTTTATAAACCATAAAAAAAATTTTTTCCAGTAAAACTCACAAAGATACATTTCTCCAGGCATTATAGCCTATTAACCATGTTTGGTTTAGAGTTATCAATCAATCAATCAATGTTTATTTATATAGCCCTAAATCACAAGTGTCTCAAAGGGCTGCACAAGCCACAACGACATCCTCGGTATAGCCCACATAAGGGCAAGGAAAAACTCACCCCAGTGGGACGTCGATGTGAATGACTATGAGAAACCTTGGAGAGGACCGCATATGTGGGTAACCCCCCCCTCTAGGGAGACCGAATGCAATGGATGTCGAGTGGGTCTAACATAATATTGTGAGAGTCCAGTCCATAGTGGATCCAGCATAACAGTAAGAGTCCAGTCCACAGTGGGGTCAGCAGGAAACCATCCCGAGCGGAGACGGGTCAGCAGCGCAGAGATGTTCCCAACCGATATACAGGCGAGCGGTCCACCCCGGGTCCCGACCCCGGACAGCCAGCACCCCATCCATGGCCACCGGATCTGTGTGTCTCCCCTTCCACAAGGGATAGGGGGGAGCAGAGGAGAAAAGAAAAGAAACGGCAGATCAACTGGTCTAAAAAAAGGGGGGCTATTCAAAGGCTAGAGTATACAAATGAGTTTTGAGATGGGACTTAAATGTTTCTACTGAGGTAGCATCTGTAACTGTTACCGGGAGGGCATTCCATAGTGCTGGAGCCCGAATAGAAAACGCTCTACAGCCCGCAGACTTTTTTTGGGCTCTGGGAATCACTAATAAGCTGGAGTTCTTTGAACGCAGATTTCTTGCCGGGACATATGGTACAATACAATCGGCAAGATAGGCTGGAGCTAGACCGTGTAGTATTTTATACGTAAGTAGTAAAACCTTAAAGTCGCATCTTAAGTGCACAGGAAGCCAGTGCAGGTGAGTCAGTATAGGCGTAATATGATCAAACTTTCTTGTTCTTGTCAAAAGTCTAGCAGCCGCATTTTGTACCAACTGTAATCTTTTAATGCTAGACATAGGGAGACCCGAAAATAATATGTTACAGTAATCGAGACGAGACGTAACGAACGCATGAATAATGATCTCAGCGTCGCTAGTGGACAAAATGGAACGAATTTTAGCGATATTACAGAGATGAAAGAAGGCCGTTTTAGTAACACTCTTAATGTGTGACTCAAAGGAGAGAGTTGGGTCGAAGATAATACCCAGATTCTTTACTGAGTCGCTTTGTGTAATTGTTTGGTTGTCAAATGTTAAGGTGGTATTATCAAATAAATGTCGGTGTTTAGCAGGACCGATAATCAGCATTTCCGTTTTCTTAGTGTTGAGTTGCAAGAAGTTAGCGGACATCCATTGTTTAATTTCATTAAGACACGCCTCCAGCTGACTACAATCCGGCGTGTTGGTCAGCTTTAGGGGCATGTAGAGTTGGGTGTCATCAGCATAGCAATGAAAGCTAACACCGTATTTGCGTATGATGTCGCCTAGCGGCAACATGTAAATACTAAAGAGTGCAGGGCCAAGAACCGAATCTTGGGGGACTCCGCACGTTACCTTAACATAGTCCGAGGTCACATTGTTATGGGAGACGCACTGCATCCTGTCAGTAAGATAAGAGTTAAACCACGACAAGGCTAAGTCTGACATACCAATACGTGTTTTGATACGCTCTAATAAAATGTTATGATCGACGGTATCGAAAGCAGCGATAAGATCAGGAAGCAGCAACATAGATGACGCATCAGAATCCATCGTTAGCAGTAGATCATTAGTCATTTTTGCGAGGGCTGTCTCCGTAGAGTGATTTGCCCTGAAACCGGATTGAAAAGGTTCACAGAGATTGTTAGACATTAAGTGTTCATTTAGCTGCTGTGCGACAATTTTTTCGAGGATTTTCGAGATAAACGGAAGGTGGGACACCGGCCGGTAGTTTACCATGAGGTCAGGATCGAGGTTAGGTCTTTTGAGCAAAGGATGAATAACCGCTTTTTTGAATGCTAGTGGAACAGTGCCAGAGGAAAGTGATAAGTTTATAATATTTAGCACTGATGGACCTAATAATACAAATAGCTCCTTAATAAGTTTCCCAGGAAATGGGTCAAGTAGACATGTTTGTTTTGTCCCATTGACACATCTTAACAATTCCTCTAGTGTTATTTCATCAAAGAGAGAGAAACTATTTTGGAGGGCGGTATCCTTCGTAGATACAGTCGTATCTGTGTTAATAGAACCCAGTTATAGCTGCGATGCATTGTCTTTAATCTCCTTTCTAATGAGTTCAATTTTCTTATTAAAGAAATTCATAAAATCATCTGCTGAGTGGGTGGAGCTATGTTTAAATAACTGTCATATTGAGTGTGGCAGATATACTGTCATTATGAGTAAAACCTATTTTTTGTATTTGTAAAACTACCAAAATAACTGAAAACTCACATGGATAAAATATTACAGGATTTTTTTTAGACATAAAGCATGTTTCCATCATATTGAGTAAAAAAAAAACTAACTTGTGTCCATACAAACCTTACAAAATATTTGTTTTCCAGTAAAACTCACAAAAATACATTTCTCAAGTTATTATTAGCCATTTTGCATCTGTGGTTTAGAATTTGTGTTTAAATAACAGTCAGATTGAATGTGACAGTATACTGTCATAGTGAGTAAAACCTAATTTTTGTATTTGTAAATCTTAACAAAATACCTGATTCTAGTAAAACTCACATAGATTCAATATTACAGGCATTTTTAGAAGGATTGCATGTTTGGTATTGGAGTTATGTTTATATAACTTTTACATTTATTATGACAGTTATACAAACATATTAAATAAAAAAAACTATTTTGTGTCTTATCAAACCTTACAAAATATTTTTTTTCCTGTAAAATTCACAAAGATACATTTCTCCAGGCATTATTAGCCATTTTGCATGTGTGGTTTAGGAGTTATGTTAACATAACTGTCATATTGAGGGTGGCAGTTATACTGTCATTATGAGTAAAACCTAATTTTTGTATTTATAAACCTTACCAAAATTCCTGATTCTGGTAAAACTCACATAGATACAATATTACAGGCATTTTTAGACATAATGCATGTTTGGTTTTGGAGTTATGTTTATATAAATTTTTCCAGGCATTATTAGCTATTTATCATGTTTGGTTTAGGAGTTATGTTTAAATAACTGTCATATCAAATAATGCAGTTATACTGTCATTATGAGTAAAACCCAAGTTTTGTATTTGTAAACCTTACCAAAATACCTGATTCTGGTAAAACTCATATAGATTCAATAATACAGGCAGTTTAAGACGGATTGCACGTTTGGCTTAGGAGTTTGGTTTTGGAATGATGTTTATACTACTTTTATATTTAGTTTGACAGTCATACCATCATATTGAGTAAAAAAAAAAAAAAACTTTTGTCTTTACAAACCTTACAAAATATTTTTTTCTAGTAAAACTCACAAAGATACATTTCTACAGGCATTATTAGCTATTTAGCATGTTTGGTTTAGGAGTTATGTTTAAATAACTGTTATTTTGAATATGGCAGTTATACTGTCATTATGAGTAAAACCCAATTTTTGTATTTGTAAACCTTACCAAAATACCTGATTCTGGTAAAACTCACATAGATTCAATATTACAGGCATTTTAAGACGTATTGCAAGTTTGGTTTTGGAGTTATGTTTATTTAACTTTCATATTTAGTATGACAGTTCTACTGTCATATTAAGTAAAAAAACTAACTTGTGACTTTACAAACCTTATAAATTGTTTTGTTTTTTTCCAGGAAAACTCACAAAGATACATTTCTCCAGGCATTATTAGCCATTTTGTATTTGTGGTTTAGGAGTTACAATATGTTTAAATAACTGTCAGATTGAATGTGACAGTATACTGTCATAGTGAGTAAAACCTAATTTTTGTATTTGTAAACCTTACCAAAATTACCTGATTCTGGTAAAAATCACATAGATACAATATTGCAGGCATTTTTAGACATAATGCATGTTTGGTTTTGGAGTTATTTTTATACAACTTTCATATTTAGTATGACAGTTTTACCATCATATTGAGTAAAAAAAAAAATAACTTGTGTCTTTATAAACCTTACAATTTTTTTTCCCCCAGTAAAACTCACAAAGATACATTTCTCCAGGCATAATTAGTCATTTATCATGTTTGGTTTAGGAGTTATGTTTAAATAACTGTCATATTGAGTGTGGCAGTTATACTGTCATTATGAGTAAAACATATGTTTTGTATTTGTAAACCTTACCAAAATACCTGATTCTGGTAAAACCCACATCGATACAATATTACAGGAATTTTTAGACATAAAGCATGTTTGGTTTTGGAGTAATGTTTATATAACTTTCATATTTAGTATGACAGTTATACCATCATATTAAATAAAAAAACCTAACTTGTGTCTTTATAAACCTTACAAATTATTTGTTTCCAGTAAAACTCACCATGATACATTTCTCCAGGCATTATTAGCCATTTATCATGTTTGGATTAGGAGTGATGTTTAAATAACTGTCATATCAAATGTTGCAGTTATACTGTCATTATGAGTAAAACCCAAGTTATGTATTTGTAAACCTTACCAAAATACCTGATTCTGGTAAAACTCACATAGATTCAATATTACAGGCAGTTTAAGACAGATTGCAAGTTTGGTTTATTACCAAGTATTATTTATTATTAAGTAAAAAAACTAACTTGTGACTTTACAAACCTTATAAATTGTTTTGTTTTTTTCCAGGAAAACTCACAAAGATACATTTCTCCAGGCATTATTAGCCATTTTGTATTTGTGGTTTAGGAGTTACAATATGTTTAAATAACTGTCAGATTGAATGTGACAGTATACTGTCATAGTGAGTAAAACCTAATTTTTGTATTTGTAAACCTTACCAAAATTACCTGATTCTGGTAAAAATCACATAGATACAATATTGCAGGCATTTTTAGACATAATAATGGTTTTGGAGTTATTTTTTATACAACTTTCATATTTAGTATGACAGTTTTACCATCATATTGAGTAAAAAAAAAAATAACTTGTGTCTTTATTAACCTTACAATTTTTTTCCCCCCCAGTAAAACTCACAAAGATACATTTCTCCAGGCATAATTAGTCATTTATCATGTTTGGTTTAGGAGTTATGTTTAAATAACTGTCATATTGAGTGTGGCAGTTATACTGTCATTATGAGTAAAACATATGTTTTGTATTTGTAAACCTTACCAAAATACCTGATTCTGGTAAAACCCACATCGATACAATATTACAGGAATTTTTAGACATAAAGCATGTTTGGTTTTGGAGTAATGTTTATATAACTTTCATATTTAGTATGACAGTTATACCATCATATATTGAGTAAAAAAAAACTAATTTGTATATTTACAAACCTTACAAAACATTGTTTTCCAGTAAAATTCACAAATATACATTTCCCTAGGCATTAGTAGTCATTTTGCATTTGTGTTTTAGGAGTTATGTTTAATTAACTGTCATATTGAGTGTGGCAGTTATACTGTCACTATGAGTAAAACCTAATTTTTGTATTCGTAAACCTTACCAAAATACCTGATTCTGATAAAACTCACATATATTCAATATTACAGGCATTTTTAGACGGATTGCATATTTGGTTTTGGAATTATGTTTATATAACTTTCATATATAGTATGACAGCTATACTGTTAAATTGTGTAAAAAAAACAACTAACTTGTGTCTTTACAAACCTTACAAAATATTTTTTCCGGTAAAACTCACAAAGATACATTCCTCTAGGCATTATTAGCCATTTTGTCAGATTAATTGTGACAGTATACTGTCATTATGAGTAAAACTAATATTTTGTATTTGTAAACCTTACAAAAACAACTGATTCTAGTAAAACTAACATGGATACAAAATTATAAGCATTTTTAGACATAATGCATGTTTGGTGGCAGTCAATGTGTTAGTTATACTGTCATTATGAGTAAAACCTAATTTTTGTATTTGTCAACCTTAACCAAAATACCTGATTCTGGTAAAACTCACATAGATACAATATTACAGGCATTTTTAGACATAATGCATGTTTGGTTTTGGAGTTATGTTTATATAACTTTCATATTTAGTATGACAGTTATACCATCATATTAAATAAAAAAACCTAACTTGTGTCTTTATAAACCTTACAAATTATTTGTTTCCAGTAAAACTCACCATGATACATTTCTCCAGGCATTATTAGCCATTTATCATGTTTGGATTAGGAGTGATGTTTAAATAACTGTCATATCAAATGTTGCAGTTATACTGTCATTATGAGTAAAACCCAAGTTATGTATTTGTAAACCTTACCAAAATACCTGATTCTGGTAAAACTCACATAGATTCAATATTACAGGCAGTTTAAGACAGATTGCAAGTTTGGTTTAGGAGTTTGGTTTTGGAATTATGTTGATATAACTTTCATATTTATTATGACAGTTATACCATCATATTGAGTAAAAAAAAACTAACTTTCGTCTTTACAAACCTCACAAAATATTTTTTTCTAGTAAAAATCACAAAGATACATTTCTCCAGGCATTATTAACCATTTTTCATGTGTGGTATAGGAGTTATGTTTACATAACTGTCATATTAAATGTGGCAGTTATACTGTCATTATGAGTAACACCAAGTTTGTGTAAATGTAAACCTTACCAAAATACCTGATTATGGTAAAACTCACATAGATACAATACTAAAGGCATTTTTAGACATAATGCATGTTCGGTTTTGGAGTTATGTTTGTATACATTTCTCCAGGCTTTAATAGCCATTTATCATATTTGGTTTAGGAGTTATGTTTAAATAACTGTCATATCAAATAATGCAGTTATACTGTCATTATGAGTAAAACCCAAGTTTACAAATGTAAACCTTACCAAAATACCTGATTCTGGTAAAACTCATATATATTCAATATTACAGGCAGTTTAAGACGGATTGCAAGTTTGGTTTAGGAATTATGTTTATATTACTTTTATATTTAGTTTGACAGTTATACCATCATATTGAGTAAAAAAAACAAAACTTTTTTCTTTACAAACCTTACAAAATATTTTTTTCTAGTAAAACTCACAAAGATACATTTCTCCAGGCATTTATAGCTATTTAGCATGTTTGGTTTAGGAGTTATGTTTAAATAACTGTTATTTTGAATATGGCAGTTATACTGTCATTATGAGTAAAACCTAAATTTTGTATTTATAAACCTTACCAAAATACCTGATTCTGGTAAAACTCACATAGATACAATATTACAGGCATTTTTAGACATAATGCATGTTTGGTTTTGGAGTTATGTTCATATACATTTTTCCAGGCATTATTAGCCATTTATCATGTTTGGTTTAGGAGTTATGTTTAAATAACTGTCATATCAAATAATGCAGTTATACTGTCATTATGAGTAAAACCCAAGTTTTGGATTTGTAAACCTAACCAAATTACCTGATTCTGGTAAAACTCATATAGATTCAATATTACAGGCAGTTTAAGACGGATTGCAAGTTTGGTTTTGGAGTTATGTTTATTTAACTTTCATATATAGTATGACAGTTATACTGTCATATTAAGTAAAAAAAACTAATTTGTTTCTTTACAAACCTTATAAAAAAAAAAGTTTCCAGGAAAACTCACAAAGATACATTGTTCCAGGCATTATTAGCCATTTTGTAATTGTGGTTTAGGAGTTGCAGTATGTTTAAATAACTGTCAGATTGAATTTGACAGTATACTGCAATTATGAGTAAAACCCAATTTTTGTATTTGTAAACCTTACCTAAATACCTGATTCTGGTAAAATTCACATAGATTCAATATTACAGGCAGTTTAAGACGGATTGCAAGTTTGGTTTTGGAGTTATGTTTATTTAACTTTCATATATAGTATGACAGTTATACTGTCATATTAAGTAAAAAAAACTAATTTGTTTCTTTACAAACCTTATAAAAAAAAAAGTTTCCAGGAAAACTCACAAAGATACATTGTTCCAGGCATTATTAGCCATTTTGTAATTGTGGTTTAGGAGTTACAGTATGTTTAAATAACTGTCAGATTGAATTTGACAGTATACTGCAATTATGAGTAAAACCCAATTTTTGTATTTGTAAACCTTACCTAAATACCTGATTCTGGTAAAATTCACATAGATTCAATATTACAGGCATTTTTAGACGTATTGCAAGTTTGGTTTTGGAGTTATGTTTATTTAACTTTCATATTTAGTATGACAGTTATACTGTCATATTAAGTACAAAAAAATAACTTGTGTCTTTACAAACCTTATAAAAAAAATGTTTTTCCAGGAAAACTCACAAAGATACATTTCTCCAGGCATTATTAGCCATTTTGTATTTGTGGTTTAGGAGTTGTGTTTAAATAACTGTCAGATTGAATGTGACAATATACTGTCATTATGAGTAAAACCTAATTTTTGTATTTGTAAACCTTACCAAAAATACCTGATTCTGGTAAAAATCACATAGATACAATATTGCAGGCATTTTTAGACATAATTCATGTTTGGTTTTGGAGTTATGTTTATACAACTTTCATATTTAGTATGACAGTTATACCATCATATTGAGTAAAAAAAAAAAAAAAAACTTGTGTCTTTATTAATCTTACAGGTTTTTTTTTTCTCCCAAAACTCACAAAGATACATTTCTCCAGGCATAATTAGCCATTTATCATGTTTGGTTTAGGAGTTATGTTTAAATAACTGTCATTTTGAGTGGGGGAGTTATTGTATTGTGTGTCATTATAAATAAAAACCTATTTTTTGTATTTGTAAACCTTACCAAAATACCTGATTCTGGTAAAACCCACATCGATACAATATTACAGGAATTTTTAGACATAAAGCATGTTTGGTTTTGGAGCTATGTTTATATAACTTTCATATTTAGTATGAAAGTTATACCATCATATTGAGTAAAAAACAAAAAATAATTTGTATCTTTACAAACCTTACAAATATTGTCTTCCAGTAAAATTCACAAATATACCTTTCTCTAGGCATTATTAGTCATTTTGCATTTGTGTTTTAAGAGTTATGTTTAATTAACTGTCTTATTGAGTGTGGCAGTTATACTGTCACTATGAGTAAAACCTAATTTTTGTTTTTGTAAACCTTACCAAAATACCTGATTCTGATAAAACTCACATTTTGTATATTTGGTTTTGGAGTTGTGTTTATATAACTTTCATATATAGTATGACAGCTATACTGTAAAATTGTGTAAAAAAAAAAAAAAAAACTTGTGTCTTTACAAACCTTACAAAATATTATTTCCAGTAAAACTCACAAAGATACATTCCTCAAGGCATTATTAGCCAAATTGTCAGATTGATTGTGACAGTATACTGTCATTATGAGTAAAACTAATATTTTGTATTTGTAAACCTTACAAAAACAACTGATTCTAGTAAAACTCACATGGATACAAAATTATAGGCATTTTTAGACATCATGCATGTTTGGTGGCGGTCAATGTGGCAGTTATACTGTCATTATGAGTAAAACCTAATTTTTGTATTTTTCAACCTTAACAAAATACCTGATTCTGGTAAAACTCACATAGATACAATACTAAAGGCATTTTTAGACATAATGCATGTTTGGTTTTGGAGTTATGTTTGTATACATTTCTCCAGGCATTAATAGCCATTTAGCATGTTTGGTTCAGGAGTTATGTTTAAATAACTGTTATTTTGAATATGGCAGTTATACTGTCATTATGAGTAAAACCTAAATGTTGTATTTATAAACCTTACCAAAATACCTTATTCTGGTAAAACTCACATAGATACAATATTACAGGCATTTTTACACATAATGCATGTTTGGTTTTGGAGTTATGTTTATATACATTTTTCCAGGCATTATTAGCCATTTATCATGTTTGGTTTAGGAGTTATGTTTAAATAACTGTCATATCAAATAATGCAGTTATACTGTCATTATGAGTAAAACCCAAGTTTTGTATTTGTAAACCTTACCAAAATACCTGATTCTGGTAAAACACATATAGATTCAATATTACAGGCAGTTTAAGACGGATTGCAAGTTTGGTTTAGGAGTTTGGTTTTGGAATTATGTTTATATTACTTTTATAATTAGTTTGACAGTTATACCATCATATTGAGTAAAAAAAAAAAAAAACTTGTCTTTACAAACCTTACAAAATATTTTTTCTAGTAAAATTCACAAAGATACATTTCTCCAGGCATTATTAGCCATTTAGCATGTTTGGTTCAGGAGTTATGTTTAAATAACTGTTATTTCGAATATGGCAGTTAATGTCATTATGAGTAAAACCCAATTTTTGTATTTGTAAACCTTACCAAAATACCTGATTCTGGTAAAACTCACATAGATTCAATATAACAGGCATTTTTAGACGTATTGCAAGTTTGGTTTTGGAGTTATGTTTATTTAACTTTCATATTCAGTATGACAGTTAATCTGTCATATTAAGTAAAAAAACTAATTTGTTTCTTTACAAACCTTATAAAAAAAAAAAAATTCCAGGAAAACTCAAAAAGATAAATTTTTCCAGGCATTATTAGCCATTTTGTAATTGTGGTTTAGGAGTTACAGTATGTTTAAATAACTGTCAGATTGAATGTGACAGTATACTGTCATAGTGAGTAAAACCTAATTTTTGTATTTGTAAACCTTACCAAAAATACCTGATTCTGGTAAAAATCACATAGATACAATATTGCAGGCATTTTTAGACATAATGCATGTTTGGTTTTGGAGTTATGTTTATACAACTTTTATATTTAGTATGACAGTTATACCATCATATTGAGTAAAGAAAAAAAAAACTTGTGTCTTTATAAACCTTACAAAAAATGTTTTCCCAGTAAAACTCACAAAGATACATTTCTCCAGGCATATTTAGCCATTTATCATGTTTGGTTTAGGAGTTATGTTTAAACAACTGTCGTATTGAGTGTGGCAGTTATAATGTCATTATGAGTAAAACCTATTTTTTGTATTTGTAAACCTTACCAAAATACCTGATTCTGGTTAAACCCACATCGATACAATATTACAGGAATTTTTAGACATAAAGCATGTTTGGTTTTGGAGTTATGTTTATATAACTTTCATATTTAGTATGAAAGTTATACCATCATATTGAGTAAAAAAAAAAAATAATTTGTATCTTTACAAACCTTACAAAATATTGTTTTCCAGTAAAATTCACAAATATACCTTTCTCTAGGCATTATTAGTCATTTTGCATTTGTGTTTTAGGAGTTATGTTTAATTAACTGTCAGATTAATTATCATTATGACAGTATACTGTTGACAAAGTTGTATTTGTCACCTTTACCAAAATACCTGATTCTGGTAAAACTAAAAAAGATACAATATTACAGGCATTTTTAGACATCATGCATTTTGGTTTTGGAGTTATGTTTATATAACTTTCATATTTAGTATGACAAATCATATTAAAAAAAAAAAAATAATTTGTGTCTTTATAAACCTTACACATTATTTTTTTCCAGTAAAACTCACAAAGATACATTTCTCCAGGCATTATTAGTCATTTATCATGTTTGGTTTAGGAGTCATGTCATACCTGTCATATCAAATGTTGCAGTTATACTGTCATTATGAGTAAAACCCAAGTTTTGTATTCATAAACCTTACCAAAAAACCTGATTCTGGCAAAACTCACATAGATTAAATACAACAGGCAGTTTAAGACAGACTGCATGTTTGGTTTAGGAGTTTGGTTTTGGAATTATGTTTATCTAACTTTCATATTTAGAATGACAGAAATACCATCATATTGAGTAAAAAAAACAACTAACTTTTGTCTTTACAAACCTTACAAAATATTTTTTTTCTAGTAAAAGTCACAAAGATTCATTTCTCCAGACATTATTAGCCATTTAGCATATTTGGTTTAGGAGTTATGTTTAAATAACTGTTATTTTGAATATGGCAGTTATACTGTCATTATGAGTAAAACCCAATTTTTGTCTTTGTAAACCTTACCAAAATAACCGATTCTGGTAAAACTCACATATATTCAATATTACAGGCATTTTTAGACAGATTGCAAGTTTGGTTTTGGTGTTATATCTATTCAACTTTCATATTTAGTATGACAGTTATACTGTCATATTGAGTAAAAAAAAGCTAACTTGTGTCTTTACAAACCTTACAAGCTATTTTTTTCCTGTAAAACTTACAAAGATACATTTCTCCAGGCAGTATTTGACATTTTGCTTGCATGGTTTAGGAGTTATGTTTAAATAACAGTCAGATTGAATGTGACAGTATAATGTCATAGTAGTTTTTTACTCAATATGCCAGTAATGTTCTTAAAATCCTGAGATAATGCGAAAAAAGCAATAAAAATGTTTTTCAACATAATTCCTACACCAAACATGCAACATGTCTAATAATGCCTGAAGACATGTATCTTTGTTAGTTTTACTAGAAAATGTATCTTTTGTAAGTTTTGCAACGACGCAAGTAAGTTTTTTTAATTCAATATAACAGTATAACTGTCAAACTAAATGTAAAAGTTATTTAAACATAACTCCAAAACTGAACATGCATTATGTCTAAAAATGCCTAAAATATTGTATCTATGTGAATTTTACAAATACAAAAATTGGGTTTTTCTCATAATGACAGTATAACTGCTATATTCAATTTTAATCACACATGCAGATAGGTTAATAAAGCCTAAAACAATGCATCCTTGTGAGTTTTACTCGAAACATTTGCTATTTTTAGGCTTGCAAACACAAAAAGTAGTTTTTTACTCATTATGACAGTAATGTTCTTCAAATCCTGAGATAATGCGAAATAAGCAATAAAAATGTTTTTCATCATAATTCCTACACCAAACATGCAACATGTCTAATAATGCATGGATACATGTATCTTTGTTAGTTATACTAGAAAAATTATCTTTTGTAAGTTTTACAAAGACTCAAGTTAGTTTTTTTAATCCAATATGACAGTATAACTGTCATACCAAATATGAAAGTTATATAAACATAACTCCAAAACTGAACATGCATTATGTCTAAAAATGCCTAAAATATTGTATCTATGTGAGTTTTACAAGAATCAGTTGTTTTGGTAAGGTGTACAATTACATAAATTAGGGGTTTACTCATAATGACTTTTAACTGCTACATTCAATTTGACTGTTATTTAAACATAACCCCCTAACCACACATGCAAAATAGGTTAATAAAGCCTAAAACAATGCATCCTTGTGAGTTTTACTCGAAACATATGCTATTTTAGGCTTGCAAACACAAAAAGTAGTTTTTTACTCATTTTGACAGTAATGTTCTTAAAATCCTGAGATAATGCAAAATAAGCAATAAAAATGTTTTTCAACATAATTCCTACACCAAACATGCAACATGTCTAATAATGCCTGATGACATGCATCTTTGTTAGTTTTACTAGAAAAATTATCTTTTGTAAGTTTTGCAAAGAGGCAAGTAAGTTTTTTTAATTCAATATGACAGTATATTTGTCATACTAAATATGAAAGTTATATAAACATAACTCCAAAACTGAACATGCATTATGTCTAAAAATGCCTAAAATATTGTATCTATGTGAGTTTTACAAGAATCAGTTATTTTGGTAAGGTGTACAATTACATAAATTAGGGGTTTACTCATAATGACAGTTAACTGCTACATTCAATTTGACTGTTATTTAAACATAACTCCCTAACCACACATGCAAAATAGGTTAATAAAGCCTAAAACAATGCATCCTTGTGAGTTTTACTCGAAATATTTGCTATTTTAAGGCTTGCAAACACAAAAAGTAGTTTTTTACTCATTATGACAGTAATGTTCTACAAATCCTGAGATAATGCGAAATAAGCAATAAAAATGTTTTTCATCATAATTCCTACACCAAACATGCAACATGTCTAATAATGCATGGATACATGTATCTTTGTTAGTTATACTAGAAAAATTATCTTTTTTAAGTTTTACAAAGACTTAAGTTAGTTTTTTTAATCCAATATGACAGTATAACTGTCATACCAAATATGAAAGTTATATAAACATAACTCCAAAACTGAACATGCATTATGTCTAAAAATGCCTAAAATATTGTATCTATGTGAGTTTTACAAGAATCAGTTATTTTGGTAAGGTGTACAATTACATACATTAGGGGTTTATTCATAATGACAGTTAACTGCTACATTCAATTTGACTGTTATTTAAACATAACTCCCTAACCACACATGCAAAATAGGTTAATAAAGCCTAAAACAATGCATCCTTGTGAGTTTTACTCGAAACATATGCTATTTTAAGGCTTGCAAACACAAAAAGTAGTTTTTTACTCATTTTGACAGTAATGTTCTTAAAATCCTGAGATAATGCAAAATAAGCAATAAAAATGTTTTTCAACATAATTCCTACACCAAACATGCAACATGTCTAATAATTTCTGAAGACGTGTATCTTTGTTAGTTTTACTAGAAAAATTATCTTTTGTAAGTTTGCAAGTTAGTTTTTTTAATTCAATATGACAGTCTAACTGTCATACCAAATATGAAAGTTATATAATTGGGACGGCGTGGCGCAGTGGAAGAATGGCCGTGCGCGACCCGAGGGTCCCTCGTTCAATCCCCACCTAGTACCAACCTCGTCATGTCCGTTGTGTTCTGAGCAAGACACTTCACCCTTGCTCCTGATGGGTGCTGGTTAGCGCCTTGCATGGCAGCTCCCTCCATCAGTGTGTGAATGTGTGTGTGAATAGGTAAATATGGAAGTAGTGTCAAAGCGCTTTGAGTACCTTGAAGGCAGAAAAGCGCTATACAAGTACAACCCATTTATCATTATTTATTTATAAACATAACTCCAAAACTGAACATTATGTCTAAAATTGCCTGTAATATTGTATCTATGTGAGTTTCACCAGAATCAGGTAATTTGGTAAGGTTTACAAATACAAAAATAGTTTTTTTTCATAATGACAGTATAACTGCTACATTCAATTTGACTGTTATTTAAACATAACTTCCTAATCACACATGCAAATAGGTTAATAAAGCCTAAAACAATGCATCCTTGTGAGTTTTACTCGAAACATATGCTATTTTAAGGCTTGCAAACACAAAAAGTAGTTTTTTACTCATTTTGACAGTAATGTTCTTTAAAACCTGAGGTAATGCGAAATAAGCAATAAAAATGTTTTTCAGCATAATTCCTACACCAAACATGCAACATGTCTGATAATGCGTGAAGATATGTATCTTTGTTAGTTTTACTAGAAAAATTATATTTTGTAAGTTTTGCAAAGAGGCAAGTTAGTTTTTTTAATTCAATATGACAGTATAACTGTCATACCAAATATGAAATATATATAAACATAACTCCAAAATTGAACATGCATTATGTCTAAAAATGCCTAAAATATTGTATCTATGTGAGTTTTACCAGAATCAGGTAATTTGGTAAGGTTTACAAATACAAAAATTGTTTTTTTTCCATAATGACAGTATAACTGCTACATTCAATTTGACTGTTATTTAAACATAACTTCCTAATCACACATGCAAATAGGTTAATAAAGCCTAAAACAATGCATCCTTGTGAGTTTTACTCGAAACAGTTGCTATTTTTAGGCTTGCAAACACAAAAAGTAGTTTTTTACTCATTATGACAGTAATGTTCTTCAAATCCTGAGATAATGCGAAATAAGCAATAAAAATGTTTTTCATCATAATTCCTACACCAAACATGCAACATGTCTAATAATGCATGGATACATGTATCTTTGTTAGTTATACTAGAAAAATTATCTTTTGTAAGTTTTACAAAGACTCAAGTTAGTTTTTTTAATCCAATATGACAGTATAACTGTCATACCAAATATGAAAGTTATATAAACATAACTCCAAAACTGAACATGCATTATGTCTAAAAATGCCTAAAATATTGTATCTATGTGAGTTTTACAAGAATCAGTTGTTTTGGTAAGGTGTACAATTACATAAATTAGGGGTTTACTCATAATGACTTTTAACTGCTACATTCAATTTGACTGTTATTTAAACATAACTCCCTAACCACACATGCAAAATAGGTTAATAAAGCCTAAAACAATGCATCCTTGTGAGTTTTACTCGAAACATATGCTATTTTAGGCTTGCAAACACAAAAAGTAGTTTTTTACTCATTATGACAGTAAAGTTCTTAAAATCCTGAGATAATGAGAAATAAGCAATAAAAATGTTTTTCAACATAATTCCTACACCAAACATGCAACATGTCTAATAATGCCTGAAGACATGTATCTTTGTTAGTTTTACTAGAAAAAATATCTTTTGTAAGTTTTGCAAAGAGGCAAGTTAGTTTTTTTAATGCAATATGACAGTATAACTGTCATACCAAATATGAAAGTTATATAAACATAACTCCAAACCTAAACATGCATTATGTCTAAAATTGCCTGTAATATTGTATATATGTGAGTTTCACCAGAATCAGGTAATTTTGTAAGGTTTACAAAAACAATTATTTTTTTTTTTCATAATGACAGTATAACTGCTACATTCAATTTGACTGTTATTTAAACATAACTTCCTAATTACACATGCAAATAGGTTAATAAAGCCTAAAACAATGCACCCTTGTGAGTTTTACTCGAAACATATGCTATTTTAAGGCTTGCAAACACAAAAAAGTAGTTTTTTACTCATTATGACAGTAATGTTCTTAAAATCCTGAGATAATGCGAAATAAGCAATAAAAATGTTTTTCAACATAATTCCTACACCAAACATGCAACATGTCTGATAATGCGTGAAGATATGTATCTTTGTTAGTTTTACTAGAAAAATTATATTTTGTAAGTTTTGCAAAGAGGCAAGTTAGGTTTTTTAATTCAATATGACAGTACAACTGTCATACCAAATATGAAATATGTATAAACATAACTCCAAAATTGAACATGCATTATGTCTAAAAATGCCTAAAATATTGTATCTATGTGAGTTTTACCAGAATCAGGTAATTTGGTAAGGTTTACAAATACAAAAATTGTTTTTTTTTCATAATGACAGTATAACTGCTACATTCAATTTGACTGTTATTTAAACATAACTTCCTAATCACACATGCAAATAGGTTAATAAAGCCTAAAACAATGCATCCTTGTGAGTTTTACTCGAAACATTTGCTATTTTAAGGCTTGCAAACACAAAAAGTAGTTTTTTACTCATTATGACAGTAAAGTTCTTAAAATCCTGAGATAATGCGAAATAAGCAATAAAAATGTTTTTCAACATAATTCCTACACCAAACATGCAACATGTCTAATAATGCCTGAAGACATGTATCTTTGTTAGTTTTACTAGAAAAAATATATTTTGTAAGTTTTGCAAAGAGGCAAGTTAGTTTTTTTAATGCAATATGACAGTATAACTGTCATACCAAATATGAAAGTTATATAAACATAACTCCAAAACTAAACATGCATTATGTCTAAAAATGCCTAAAATATTGTATCTCTGAGAGTTTTAAAAGAATCAGTTAATTTGGTAAGGTGTACAATTACATAAATTAGGGGTTTACTCATAATGACAGTTAACTGCTACATTCAATTTGACTGTTATTTAAGCTTAACTCCCTAACCACACATGCAAATAGGTTAAAAAAGCCTGAAACAATGCATCCTTGTGAGTTTTACTCGAAACATATGCTATTTTAAGGCTTGCAAACACAAAAAGTAGTTTTTTACTCATTATGACAGTAATAAATGGCTAATTATGCCTGGAGAAATGTATCTTTGTGAGTTTTACTGGGAAAATATTTTTTTGTAAGGTTTGTGAAGACACAAGTTATTTTTTTTTTTACTCAATATGATAGTATAACTGTCATACTAAATATAAAAGTTGTATAAACATAACTCCAAAACCAAACATGCATTATGTCTAAAAATGCCTGCAATATTGTATCTATGTGATTTTTACCAGAATCGGGTATTTTTGGTAAGGTTTACAAATACAAAAATTAGGTTTTACTCACTATGACAGTATACTGTCACATTCAATCTGACAGTTATTTAAACATACTGTAACTCCTAAACCACAATTACAAAATGGCTAATAATGCCAGGAAAAATGTATCTTTGTGAGTTTTCCTGGAAAACGTTTTTTTGATAAGGTTTGTAAAGAAACAAGTTAGTTTTTTCACTTAATATGACAGTATAACTGTCATACTAAATATGAAAGTTAAATAAACATTACTCCAAAACCAAACTTGCAATACGTCTAAAAATGCCTGTAATATTGAATCTATGTGAGTTTGACCAGAATCAGGTATTTTTTTGTAAGGTTTACAAATACAAAAATTGGGTTTTACTCATAATGACAGTATAACTGCCATATTCAAAATAACAGTTATTTAAACATAACTCCTAAACCAAACATGCTAAATGGCTAATAATGCCTGGAGAAATGTATCTTTGCGAGTTTTACTAGAAACAAATATTTTTAAGGTTTGTAAAGAAATGTTTTTTGTTTTTTTTACTCAATACGATGGTATAACTGTCTCTCTGAGCTGCCACCTTAACGTGGTAGAGGAGTTTGCGTGTCCCAATGATCCTAGGAGCTATGTTGTCCCTGGTAGGGTCTCCCAAGACAAACTGGTCCTATGAGGGATCAGACAAAGAGCAGCTCGAAGACTTCCATGAATAATAAAAAACAAGGACCCAGATTTCCCTCGCCCGGACGCGGGTCACCGGGACCCCCTCTGGAGCCAGGCCCGGAGGTGGGGCACGATGGCGAGCGCCTGACATGGGGCCCGGCCGGGCACAGCCCGAAGAGGCAACGTGGGTCCCCCCTCCAATGGGCTCACCATCCATAGCAGGGGTCATAGAGGTCGGGTGCGATGTGAGCTGGGCGGCAGCCGAAGGCAGGGCACTTGGCGGTCCGATCCTCGGCTACAGAAGCTAGCTCTTGGGACGTGGAACGTCACCTCGCTGGGGGGGAAGGAGCCTGAGCTAGTGCGCGAAGTGGAGAAGTTCCGGTTAGATATAGTCGGACTCACTTCGACGCACAGCAAGAGCTCTGGAACCAGTTCTCTCGAGAGGGGCTGGACTCTCTTCCACTCTGGTGTTGCCGGCAGTGAAAGGCGACGGGCTGGGGTGGCAATTCTTGTTTCCCCCCGGCTCAGAGCCTGTACGTTGGAGTTCAACCCGGTGGACGAGAGGGTAGCTTCCCTCCGCCTTTGGGTGGGGGAACGGGTCCTGACTGTGGTTTGCGCTTACGCGCCAAACCGCAGCTCAAAGTACCCACCCTTTTTGGATTCACTCGAGGGAGTACTTGAGAGTGCTCCCCCGGGTGATTACCTCATGCTACTGGGGGACTTCAATGCTCATGTTGGCAACGACAGTGAAACCTGGAGAGGCGTGATTGGGAAGAATGGCTGCCCGGATCTGAACCCGAGCGGTGTTTTGTTATTGGACTTTTGTGCCCGTCACAGATTGTCCATAACGAACACCATGTTCAAACATAAGGGTGTCCATATGTGCACTTGGCACCAGGACACCCTAGGCCGCAGTTCCATGATCGACTTTGTAGTTGTGTCATCGGATTTGCGGCCTCATGTTTTGGACACTCGGGTGAAGAGAGGGGCGGAGCTTTCTACCGATCACCACCTGTTGGTGAGTTGGCTGCGATGGTGGGGGAGGATGCCGGACAGACCTGGCAGGCCCAAACGCATTGTGAGGGTTTGCTGGGAACGTCTGGCAGAGTCTCCTGTCAGAGAGAGTTTCAATTCCCACCTCCGGAAGAACTTTGAACATGTCACGAGGGAGGTGCTGGACATTGAGTCCGAATGGACCATGTTCCGCGCCTCTATTGTCGAGGCGGCTGATTGGAGCTGTGGCCGCAAGGTAGTTGGTGCTTGTCGTGGCGGTAATCCTAGAACCCGTTGGTGGACACCGGCGGTGAGGGATGCCGTCAAGCTGAAGAAGGAGTCCTATCGGGTTCTTTTGGCTCATAGGACTCCTGAGGCAGCGGACAGGTACCGACAGGCCAAGCGGTGTGCGGCTTCAGCGGTCGCAGAGGCAAAAACTCGGACATGGGAGGAGTTCGGGGAAGCCCTGGAAAATGACTTCCGGACGGCTTCGAAGCAATTCTGGACCACCATCCGCCGCCTCAGGAAGGGGAAGCAGTGCACTATCAACACCGTGTATGGCGAGGATGGTGTTCTGCTGACCTCGACTGCGGACTGTGGATCGGTGGAGGGAATACTTCGAAGACCTCCTCAATCCCACCAACACGTCTTCTTATGAGTAAGCAGTGCCTGGGGAGTCTGTGGTGGGCTCTCCTATTTCTGGGGCTGAGGTTGCTGAGGTAGTTAAAAAGCTCCTCGGTGGCAAGGCCCCAGGGCTAGATGAGATCCGCCCGGAGTTCCTTAAGGCTCTGGATGCTGTGGGGCTGTCTTGGTTGACAAGACTCTGCAACATCGCGTGGACATCGGGGGCAGTACCTCTGGATTGGCAGACCGGGGTGGTGGTTCCTCTCTTTAAGAAGGGGAACCGGAGGGTGTGCTCTAACTATCGTGGGATCACACTCCTCAGCCTTCCCGGTAAGGTCTATTCAGGTGTACTGGAGAGGAGGCTACGCCGGATAGTCGAACCTCGGATTCAGGAGGAACAGTGTGGTTTTCGTCCTGGTCGTGGAACTTTGGACCAGCTCTATACTCTCGGCAGGGTCCTTGAGGGTACATGGGAGTTTGCCCAACCAGTCTACATGTGTTTTGTGGACTTGGAGAAGGCATTCGACCGTGTCCCTCGGGAAGTCCTGTGGGGAGTGCTCAGAGAGTATGGGGTATCGGACTGTCTGATTGTGGCAGTCCGCTCTCTGTATGCTCAGTGCCAGAGCTTGGTCCGCATTGCCGGCAGTAAGTCGGACACGTTTCCAGTGAGGGTTGGACTCCGCCAAGGCTGCCCTTTGTCACCGATTCTGTTCATAACTTTTATGGACAGAATTTATAGGCGCAGTCAAGGCGTTGAGGGGATCTGGTTTGGTGGCTGCAGGATTAGGTCTCTGCTTTATGCAGATGATGTGGTCCTGTTGGCTTCATCTGGCCAGGATCTTCAGCTCTCACTGGATCGGTTCGCAGCCGAGTGTGAAGCGACTGGGATGGACCATGGACTCGGACCTCCAAGTCCCAGTGCATGGTTCTCGCTCGGAAAAGGGTGGAGTGCCATCTCCGGGTTGGGGAGGAGATCTTGCCCCAAGTGGAGGAGTTCAAGTACCTCGGAGTCTTGTTCACGAGTGAGGGAAGAGTGGATCGTGAGATCGACAGGCGGATTGATGCGGCGTCTTCAGTAATGCGGACGCTGTATCGATCCGTTGTGGTGAAGAAGGAGCTGAGCCGGAAGACAAAGCTCTCGATTTACCGGTCGATCTACGTTCCCATCCTCACCTATGGTCATGAGCTTTGGGTTATGACCGAAAGGACAAGATCACGGGTACAAGCGGCCGAAATGAGTTTCCTCCGCCGGGTGGCGGGGCTCTCCCTTAGAGATAGGGTGTGAGAAGCTCTGCCATCCGGGGAGAGCTCAAAGTAAAGCCGCTGCTCCTCCACATCGAGAGGAGCCAGATGAGGTGGTTCGGGCATCTGGTCAGGATGCCACCCGAACGCCTCCCTAGGGAGGTGTTTAGGGCACGTCCGACCGGTAGGAGGCCACGGGGAAGACCCAGGACACGTTGGGAAGACTATGTCTCCCGGCTGGCCTGGGAACGCCTCGGGGTCCCACAGGAAGAGCTGGACGAAGTGGCTGGGGAGAGGGAAGTCTGGGCTTCCCTGCTTAGGCTGCTGCCCCCGCGACCCGACCTCGGATAAGCGGAAGAAGATGGATGGATGGATGGATAAATATAAAAGTAATATAAACATCATTCCAAAACCAAACTCCTAAACCAAACTTGCAATCCGTCTTAAACTGCCTGTAATATTGAATCTATATGAGTTTTACCAGAATCAGGTATTTTGGTAAGGTTTACAAATACAAAACTTGGGTTTTACTCATAATGACAGTATAACTGCATTATTTGATATGACAGTTATTTAAACATAACTCCTAAACCAAACATGATAAATAGCTAATAATGCCTGGAAAAATGTATATAAACATAACTCCAAAACCAAACATGCATTATGTCTAAAAATGCCTGTAATATTGTATCTATGTGAGTTTTACCAGAATCAGGAATTTTGGTAAGGTTTATAAATACAAAAATTAGGTTTTACTCATAATGACAGTATAACTGCCACCCTCAATATGACGGTTATGTTAACATAACTCCTAAACCACAAATGCAAAATGGCTAATAATGCCTGGAGAAATGTATCTTTGTGAGTTTTACAGGAAAAAAAATATTTTGTAAGGTTTGATAAGACACAATATAGTTTTTTTTTATTCAATATGTTTGTATAACTGTCATAATAAATGTAAAAGTTATATAAACATAACTCCAATACCAAACATGCAATCCGTCTAAAAATGCCTGTAATATTGAATCTATGTGAGTTTTACTAGAATCAGTTATTTTGTTAAGGTTTACAAATACAAAAATTAGGTTTTACTCACTATGACAGTATACTGTCACATTCAATCTGACTGTTATTTAAACACAAATTCTAAACCACGGATGCAAAGTGGCTAATAATAACTGGAGAAATGTATTTTTGTGAGTTTTACTGGAAAAAAAATATTTTGTAAAGTTTGTATAGACACAAGTTAGTTTTTTTTACTCAATATGATGGAAACATGCTTTATGTCTAAAAAAAATCCTGTAATATTTTATCCATGTGAGTTTTATCAGAATAAGTTATTTTGGTAATTTTACAAATACAAAAAATAGGTTTTACTCATAATGACAGTATATCTGCCACACGCAATATGACAGTTATTTAAACATAACTCTAAACCAAACATGGTTAATGGCTAATCATGCCTGGAGAAATGTATCTTTGTGAGTTTTACTGGAAAACATTTTTTTTTAAGGTTTATAAAGACACAAGTTAGTTTTTTTTACTCAATATGACAGTATAACTCTAATACTAAATGTAAAACATATATAAACATAACTCCAAAACAAAACATGCATTATGTTTAAAAATACCTGTAATTTTGTATCCTTGCGAGTTTTACGAAAATCAATTGTTGTAGTAAGGTTTGCAATAACAAAATATTGGTTTTACTCACCATGATAGTATACTGTCACATTCAATTTGACAGTTATTTAAACATAACTACCAAACCACACATGCAAAATGGCTATAATGCCTGGAGAAATGTATCTTTGTGAGATTACTGGAAAAACATATTTTGTAAGGTTTGTAAAGAACCAATTTAGTTTTTTTTACTTAATATGATGAGGTGGCGACATTTCCAGGGTGTACCCCGCCTTCCGCTCGATTGTAGCTGACATAGGCTCCAGCGCCCCCCGCGACCCCGAAGGGAATAAGCGGTAAAAAAATGGATGGATGGATGGACATCCGATAAAAAATGCCTGTAATATTGTATCACTCCTCTCTGAGCTGCCACCTTAACGTGGTAGAGGAGTTTGCGTGTCCCAATGATCCTAGGAGCTATGTTGTCCGGGGGCTTTATGCCCCCTGGTAGGGTCTCCCAAGACAAACTGGTCCTAGGTGAGGGATCAGACAAAGAGCAGCTCGAAGACCTCCATGAAATATAAAAAACAAGGACCCAGATTTCCCTCGCCCGGACGCGGGTCACCGGGGCCCCCCTCTGGAGCCAGGCCCGGAGGTGGGGCACGATGGCGAGCACCTGGTGGCCGGGCCTGCCCCCATGGGGCCCGGCCGGGCACAGCCCGAAGAGGCAACGTGGGTCCCCCCTCCAATGGGCTCACCACCCATAGCAGGGGTCATGGAGGTCGGGTGCAATGTGAGCTGGGCGGCAGCCGAAGGCAGGGCACTTGGCGGTCCGATCCTCGGCTACAGAAGCTAGCTCTTGGGACGTGGAACGTCACCTCGCTGGGGGGGAAGGAGCCTGAGCTAGTGCGCGAGGTGGAGAAGTTCCGGCTAGATATAGTCGAACTCACTTCGACTGGTTTGGTGGCTGCAGGATTAGGTCTCTGCTTTTTGCAGATGATGTGGTCCTGATGGCTTCATCTGGCCAGGATCTTCAGCTCTCACTGGATCGGTTCGCAGCCGAGTGTGAAGCGACTGGGATGAGAATCAGCACCTCCAAGTCCGAGTCCATGGTTCTCGCCCGGAAAAGGGTGGAGTGCCATCTCCGGGTTGGGGAGGAGATTTTTCCCCAAGTGGAGGAGTTCAAGTACCTCGGAGTCTTGTTCACGAGTGGGGGAAGAGTGGATCGTGAGATCGACAGGCGGATCGGTGCGGCGTCTTCAGTAATGCGGACGCTGTATCGATCCGTTGTGGTGAAGAAGGAGCTGAGCCGGAAGGCAAAGCTCTCAATTTACCGGTCGATCTACGTTCCCATCCTCACCTATGGTCATGAGCTTTGGGTTATGACCGAAAGGACAAGATCACGGGTACAAGCGGCCGAAATGAGTTTCCTCCGCCGGGTGGCGGGGCTCTCCCTTAGAGATAGGGTGAGAAGCTCTGCCATCCGGGAGGAGCTCAAAGTAAAGCCGCTGCTCCTCCACATCGAGAGGAGCCAGATGAGGTGGTTCGGGCATCTGGTCAGGATGCCACCCGAACGCCTCCCTAGGGAGGTGTTTATGGCACGTCTGACCGGTAGGAGGCCGCGGGGAAGACCCAGGACACGTTGGGAAGACTATATCTCCCGGCTGGCCTGGGAACGCCTCGGGGTCCCCTGGGAGGAGCTGGACGAAGTGGCTGGGGAGAGGGAAGTCTGGGCTTCCCTGCTTAGGCTGCTGCCCCCGCGACCCGACCTCGGATAAGCGGAGGAAGATGGATGGATGGATATTGTATCAATGTGAGTTTTACTAAAATCAGTTGTTTTTGTAAGTTTTGCAAATACAAAATATTGGTTTTACTCACTATGACAGTGTACTGTCACATTCAATCTGACAGCTATTTAAACATAACTCCTAAACCACACATGCACAATGACTAATAATGCCGAGAAAAATGTATCTCTCTGAATTTTATTGGAAAAAAAATATTTTTTAAGGTTTTTAAAATTACAAGTTTGTTATTTTTTACTCAATTTGACAGTATAACTGTCATACTAAATATGAAAGTTATATACACATAACTCTAAAACCAAACTTGCAATCCGTCTAAAAATGCCTGTAATTATGAATCTATGTGAGTTTAACCAAAATCAGGTATTTTGGTAAGGTTTACAAATACAAAAATTAGGTTTTACTCATAATGACAGTATAACTGCCACACGCAATATGACAGTTTTTTAAAAATACCTCCTAAAAAAACAAATGCAAAATGACTAATAATGCCTGGAAAAATGTATCTTTGTGAAATTTAATGAAAAAAAAATATTTTGTAAGGTTTGTAAAGACACAAATTAGTTTTTTTACTCAATATGATGGTATAACTGTCATACTAAATATGAAAGTTGTATAAACATAACTGCAAAACCAAACATGTTTTATGTCTATGTGTAATATTGTATCTATGTGAGTTTTACCAGAATCAGGTATTTTGGTAAGGTTTACAAATACAAAAATTAGGTTTTACTCACTATGACAGTATACTGTCACATTCAATCTGACAGTTATGTAAACATAACTCCTAAACCACACATGCAAAATGGCTAATAATGCCTGGAGAAATGTATCTTTGTGAGTTTTACTAGGAAAAACAATTTGTAAGGTTTGTAAAGACACACGTTAGTTTTTTTTACTCAATATGACAGTATAACAGTCATACTACATGCAGAAAATATATAAACATGACTCCAAAACCAAACTTGCAATCCATCTAAAAATGTCTGTAATATTGAATCTATGTGAGTTTTACCAAAATGAGGTATTTTGGTAAGGTTGACAAATAAAAAAAATAGGTTTTACTGATAGTGACATTATAAGTGCCACACTCAATATGACAGTTATTTAAACATAAGTCATAAACGACACATGAAAATGGCTATTAAACCTGGAGAAAAGTATCTTTGTTAGTTTTACTAGAGTAATGATCTTTTGTAAGGTTTACAAAGACACAAGTTTTTTTACTCAATATGACGGTATAACTGTCAAACTAAAAAAAGTTATAGAAACATAACTCCAAAACCAAACTCAAAAACCAAACATGCAATCCATTTAAAAATGCCTGTAATATTAAATATATGTGAGTTTTATCAGAATCAGGTATTTTGGTAAGGTTTACAATACCAAAATTAGGTTTTACTCATAATGACAGTATAACTGCCACGCTCAATATGACAGTTATTTAAACATAACTCCTAAAACACACATGCAAAATGACTAATAATGCGTGGAAAAATGTATCTTTGTGATTTTTACTGGAAAAAAATATTTTGTAAGGTTTGTAAAGATACTGGTTTTTTTTTTTTTTTTAACTCAATATGATGGTATAACTGTCATACTAAAAATGAAAGTTTTATAAACATAACTCCAAAACCAAACTTGCAATTCGTAAAAAAAATGGCTGTAATATTGAATATATTTGATTTTTACCAGAATCAGGTATTTTGGTAAGGATTACAAATACAAAAATTAGGTTTTACTCATATTGACGGATAACCGCCAAATTGTTTTAAACATAACTCATAAACAAAACATGCTAAATGGCTAATAATGCCTGGAGAAAAGTATCTTTGTGAGTTTTACTGGAAAAAAATAAATAAAAATTGTAAGGTTTGTAAAGACACAAGTTAGTTTTTTCTATCTCAAAAAGACAGTATAACTGTCATACTAAATGGAAAAGTTATATAAACATAACTCCAAAACCAAACATGCATTATGTCTAAGAATGCCTGAAATGATGTATCCATGTGAGTTATACTAGAATCAGTTGTTTTTGTAAGTTTTGCAAATACAAAATATTGGTTTTACTCACTATGACAGTATACTGTCACATTCGATCTGACAGTTATTTAAACATAACTCCTAAACCACATATTCAAAATGACTAATAATGCCTGGAGAAATGTATCTCTGTGAATTTTTCTGGAAAAAAATATTTTTTACAACACAATTTTTTTTTACTCAAAATGACAGCAGTATACTGTCATAGTGAGTAAAACCTTATTTTTGTATTTGTAAACCTTACCAAAATACCTGATTGTAGTAAAACTCACATAGATACAATATTACAGGCATTTTTTGAACATAATGCAAGTTTGGTTTTGGAGTTATGTTTATATAACTTTCATATTTAGTATGACAGTTTTATTGTCATATTAAGTAAAAAACAAAACTAACTTGTGTCTTTACAAACCTTACAAAATATATATTTTTTTTTTTCAGTAAAACTCACAAAGGCATTATTAGTCATTTTGTATGTGTGGTTTAGGAGTTATGTTTAAATAACTGTCAGATTGAATGTGACAGCATACTGTCATAGTGAGTAAATTCAATATTTTCTATTTTCAAACCTTAAAAAAACAACTGATTCTAGTAAAACTCACATGGATACAATGTTACAGGCATTTTTAGACATAATGCATGTTTGGTTTTGGAGTTTTGTTTATATACATTTTACATTTAGTATGACAGTTATACTGTCATATGGAGTAAAAAACAACTAACTTGTGTCTTTACAAACCTTACTAAAATGTTGTTTTTTTCAGGAAAACTCACAAAGATGCATTTCTCCAGTCATTATTAGCCATTTAGCATGTTTGGTTTAGGAGTTATGTTTAAATAACTGTCATTTTGAACGTTGCAGTTATACTGTCATTATAAGTAAAACCAAATTTTTGTATTTGTAAACCTTACCAAAATCCCTGTTTGTGGTAAAACTCACATAGATTCAATATTACATGCATTTTTAGACGGATTGCATGTTTGGTTTTGAAGTTATGTTTATATAACTTTCAAATTTAGTAAGACAGTTATACCATCATATTGAATAAAAAAAACAAACTTGTGTCCGAACAAACCTTACAAAATATTTTTTTTTCAGTAAAACTCACAAAAATAAATTTCTCCAGGCAATATTAGCCATTTTGCATGTGTGGTTTAGGAGTTATGTTTAAATAACTGTCAGATTGAATGTAACAGTATACTGTCATAGTGAGTAAAACCAATATTTTGTATTTGAAAACCTTACAAAAACAACTGATTCTACTAAAACTCACATGGATACAATATTACAGGCATTTTTAGACATAATGCATGTTTGTTTTTGGAGTTATAATTATGTAACTTTTACATTTAGTATGACAGTTATACTGTCATATTGAGTAAAAAAAAAAAATAACTTGTGTCTTTAAAAACCTTACAAAATATTTTTTTTTCCCAGTAAAACTCACAAAGATACATTTTTCCAGGCATTATTAGCCATTTTGCATGTGAGGTTTAGGAGTTATATTTAAATAACTGTCATATTGCGTGTGGCAGTTATACTGTCATTATGAGTAAAACCTAATTGTTGTATTTGTGAACCTTACCAAAATACCTGTTTGTGGTAAAACTCACATAGATTCAATATTACAGGCATTTTTAGATGGATTGCATGTTTGGTTTTGAAGTTATGTTTATATAACTTTTAAATTTAGTAAGACAGTTATAAATGATAAATGATCAATGGGTTGTACTTGTATAGCGCTTTTCTACCTTCAAGGTACTCAAAGCGCTTTGACACTACTTCCACATTTACCCATTCACACACACATTCACACACTGATGGAGGGAGCTGCCATGCAAGGCGCTAACCAGCACCCATCAGGAGCAAGGGTGAAGTGTCTTGCTCAGGACACAACGGACATGACGAGGTTGGTACTAGGTGGGGATTGAACCAGGGACCCTCGGGTCGCGCACGGCCATTCTGCCACCGCGCCACGCCGTCCGTACCATCATATTGAGTAAAAAAAACTAACTTGTGTCCAAACAAACCTTACAAAATATTTTTTTTCCAGTAAAACTCACAAAAATACATTTCTCCAGGCATTATTAGTCACTTTGAATGTGTGGTTTAGGAGTTATGTTTAAATAACTGTCAGATTGAATGTGACAGTATACTGTCATAGTGAGTAAAACCAATATTTTTTATTCCCAAAACTTACAAAAACAACTGATTCTAGTAAAACTCACATGGATACATCATTACAGGCAATTTTAGATATAATGCATGTTTGGTTTTGTAGTTATGTTTATACAACTTTTACATTAAGTATGACAGTTATACTGTCATATTGAGTAAAACAAAACTAACTTGTGTGTTTACAAACCATACAAAATAATGTTTTTCCAGTAAAACTCACAAAGACACCTTTCTCCAGGCATTATTAGCCATATAGCATGTTTGGTTTAGGAGTTATGTTTAAATATTTGTCATTTTGAACGTGGCAGTTATACTGTCATTATGAGTAAAACCAAATTTTTTTATTTGTAAACTTTACCAAAATACCTGCTACTGGAAAAAAATATTTTGTATGGTTTGCATAGACACAAATTAGTTTCTTTTACTCAATATGACAGTATAACTGTCATACTAAATATGAAAGTTATATAAACATAACTCTAAAACCAAACATGCAATCCGTCTAAAAATGCCTGTAATATTGTATCTATGTGAGTTTTACTACAATCAGGTATTTTGGTAAGGTTTACAAATACAACAATTAGGTTTTACTCATAATGACAGTATAACTGCCACACGCAATATGACAGTTATTTAAATATAACTCCTAAACCTCACATGCAAAATGGCTAATAATGCCTGGAAAAATTTATCTTTGTGAGTTTTACTGGGGGAAAAAAAATATTTTGTAAGGTTTTTAAAGACACAAGTTGTTTTCTTTTTTACTCAATATGACAGTATAACTCTCATACTAAATGTAAAAGTTATATAATTATAACTCCAAAACCAAACATGCATTATGTCTAAAAATGCCTGTAATATTGTATCCATGTGAGTTTTACTAGAATCAGTTGTTTTTGTAAGGTTTTCAAATACAAAATATTGGTTTTACTCACTATGACAGTATACTGTCACATTCAATCTGACAGTTATTTAAACATAACTCCTAAACCACACATACAAAATGACTAATAACGCCTGGAGAAAAGTTTATTTGTGAGTTTTAAACTGTCAGATTGAATGTGACAGTATACTGTCATAGTGAGTAAAACCAGTATTTTGTATTTGCAAAAATTACAAAAACAACTTATTCTAGTAAAACTCACATGGATACAATATTACAGGCATTTTTAGACATAATGCATGTTTGGTTTTGGAGTTATATTAATATGATGAGGTGGCGACTTTTCCAGGGTGTACCCCGCCTTCCGCCCGATTGTAGCTGAGATAGGCTCCAGCGCCCCCCGCCACCCCGAAGGGAATAAACGGTAGAAAATGGATGGATGGTTGGACAGTATAACTGTCATACTAAATGTAAAAGTAGTATAAACATAACTCCAAAACCAAACATGCATTATGTCTAAAAATGCCTGTAATATTGTATCCATGTGAGTTAACTAGAATCAGTTGTTTTTGTAAGTTTTGCAAATACAAAATATTGGTTTTACTCACTATGACAGTATACTGTCACATTCAATCTGACAGTTTAAAACTCACAAATAAACTTTTCTCTAGGCGTTATTAGTCATTTTGTATGTGTGGTTTAGGAGTTATGTTTAAATAACTGTCAGATTGAATGTGACAGTGTACTGTCATAGTGAGTAAAACCAATATTTTGTATTTGCAAACCTTACAAAAACAACTGATTCTAGTTAAACTCACATGAATACAATATTACAGGCATTTTTAGACATAATGCATGTTTGGTTTTAGAGTTATGTTTATAATTTTTTTACATTTAGTATGACAGTTTTACTGTCATATTGAGTAAGAAAAAAATAACTTGTGTCTTTACAAACCCATTCATCCATCCATTTTGTACCGCTTATTCCCTTTGGGGTCGCGGGGGGCGCGCTGGAGCCTATCTCAGGTACAATCGGGCGGAAGGCGGGGTACACCCTGGACAAGTCGACACCTCATCGCAGTCTTTACAAACCTTACAAAATTGTTTTTTTTCCATGTAAAACTTAAAAAGATACATTTCTCCAGGCATTATTAACCATTTTGCATGTGTGGTTTAGGAGTTATGTTTACATAACTGTCATATTGAATGTGGCAGTTATACTGTCATTATGAGTAAAACCTATTTTTTGTTTTTGTAAACCTTTCCAAAATACGTGATTCTCGTAAAACGAACATTGGTTTTGGAGTTATATTAATATAACTTTCATATTTAGTATGACAGTTATATCATCATATTGAGTAAAACATTTAACTTGTATCTTTATAAACCTTACAAATTCGTTTTTTCCAGTAAAACTCACAAAGATACATTTCTCCAAGCATTTTTAACCATTTTGCATGTGTGGTATAGGAGTTATGTTTACATAACTGTCATATTAAATGCGGCAGTTATACTGTCATTATGAGTAAAACCAAATTTGTGTATATGTAAACCTTACCGAATTACCTGATTCTGGTAAAACTCACATAGATACAATATTACAGGTATTTTTAGACATATTGCAAGTTTGGTTTTGGAGTTATGTTTATTTAACAGTGTATTTGGTAAAGTTTACAAATCAAAAAATTAGGTTTTACTCATAGTGACAGTATAACTGTCACCCTCAATATGACAGTTATTTAAACATAACTCCTATCTAGTGGTTAGAGTGTCCGCCCTGAGATCGGTAGGTTGTGAGTTCAAACCCCGGCCGAGTCATACCAAGACTATAAAAAATGGGACCCATTACGTCCCTGCTTGGCACTCAGCATCAAGGGTTGGAATTGGGGGTTAAATCACCAAAAATGATTCCCGGGCGCAGCACCGCTGCTCCCCTCACCTCCCAGGGGGTGATCAAGGGGATGGGTCAAATGCAGAGGACAAATTTCACCACACCTAGTGTGTGTGTGACAATCATTGGGACTTTAACTTTAACTTTAACTTTAAAACACAAATGCAAAATGACTAATAATGCCTAGAGAAATGTATATTTGTGAATTTTACTGGAAAACAATATTTTGTAAGGTTTGTAAAGATACAAATTAGTGTTTTATTACTCAATATGATGGTATAACTGTCATACTAAATATGAAAGTTATATAAACATAACTCCAAAACCAAACATACTTTGTGTCTAAAAATTCCTGTGATATTGTATCGATGTGGGTTTTACCAGAATCAGGTATTTTGGTAAGGTTTACAAATACAAAAAATAGGTTTTACTCATAATGACAGTATAACTGCCACACTCAATTTGACAGTTATTTAAACATAACTCCGAAACCAAACATGTTAAATGGCTAATAATGCCTGGGTAAATGTATCTTTGTGAGTTTAACTGGAAAAAAAAAATATTTTGTAAGGTTTGTAAAGACAGAAGTTAGTTTTTTTACTCATAATGACAGTATAACTACCAGATTCAAAATGACAGTTATATAAACATAACGCCAAAACCAAACATGCATTATGTCTAAAAATGCCTGTAGTATTAAATCTATGTGAGTTTGACCAGAATCAGGTATTTTGGTAAGGTTTACAAATACAAAAAGTAGGTTTTACTCATAATGACAGTATAACTGCCACGTTCAAAATTACAGTTATTTAAACATAACTCCTAATTTAAACATGCTAAATGGCTAATACTGCCTGGAGAAAGGTATCTTTGTGAGTTTAACTGGAAAATAAAATTATTTTGTAAGGTTTGTAAAGACACAAGTTAGTTTTTTTTATTCAATATGTTTGTATAACTGTCATAATAAATGTAAAAGTTATATAAACATAACTCCAAAACCAAACATGCATTATGTCTAAAAATGCCTGTAATATTGTATCTATGTGAGTTTTACAAGAATCAGGTATTTTGGTAATGTTGAAAAATACAAAAATTAGGTTTTACTCATACAAAATATTAGTTTAACTCATAAATACGTATACTGTCACAATCAATCTGATAATATGGCTAATAATGCCTTGAGGAATGTATCTTTGTGAGTTTAACTGGAAAAAATATTTTGTAAGGTTTGTAAAGACACAAGTTAGTTGTTTTTTTTACACAATATTACAGTATAGCTGTCACACTATTAATGAAAGTTATATAAACACAACTCCAAAACCAAATATGCAATATGTGAGTTTTATCAGAATCAGGTATTTTGGTAAGGTTTACAAAAACAAAAATTAGGTTTTACTCATAGTGACAGTATAACTGCCACACTCAATATGACAGTTATTTAAACATAACTCCTAAAACACAAATGCAAAATGACTAATAATGCCTAGAGAAAGGTATATTTGTGAATTTTACTGGAAAACAATATTTTGTTTGTTTTCTTACTCAATTTGATGGTATAACTTTCATACTAAATATGAAAGTTATATAAACATAACTCCAAAACCAAACATGCTTTATGTCTAAAAATTCCTGTAATATTGTATCGATGTGGTACAAAAAAATAGGTTTTACTCATAATGACAGTATAACTGCCACACTCAATATGACAGTTATTTAAACAAAATTCCTAAACCAAACATGATAAATGGCTAATTATACCTGGATAAATGTATCTTTGTGAGTTTTACTGGAAAAAAAAAAGGTTTATAAAGACACAATTTTTTTTTTTTACTCAATATAATGGTATAACTGTCATACTAAATATGAAAGTTGTATAAACATAACTCCAAAACCAAACATGCATTATGTCTAAAAATGCCTGTAATATTGTATCTATGTGATTTTTACCAGAATTAGGTATTTTGGTAAGGTTTACAAATACAAAATCTAGGTTTTACTCATAATGACAGTATAACTGCCACACTCAATATGACAGTTATTTAAACATAACTCCTAAACCAAACATGATAAATGGCTAATTATACCTGGAGAAATGTATCTGTGAGTTTTACTAGAAAAAAAAAAATGTAATGTTTATAAAGAAACAAGTTATTTTTTTTACTCAATATAATGGTATAACTGTCATACTAAATATGAAAGTTATATAAACACAACTCCAAAACCAAACATGTTTTATGTCTAGAAATTCCTGTAATATTGTATCTATGTGAGTTTTACCAGAATCCGGTATTTTGGTAAGGTTTACAAATACAAAAAATTGGTTTCACTCATAATGACAATATAACTGCCACATTGAACATGACATGTATTTAAACATAATTCCTAAACCACACATGCAAAATGGCTAATAATGCCTGGAGCAATGTATCTTTGTGAGTTTTCCTGGAAAAAATAATAAAAAATTGTAAGGTTTGTAAAGACACGGTTCCTCCTGAATCCGAGGTTCGACTATCCGGCGTAGCCTCCTCTCCACTACACCTGAATAGTCCTTACCGGGAAGGCTGAGGAGTGTGATCCCACGATAGTTAGAGCACACCCTCCGGTTCCCCTTCTTAAAGAGAGGAACCACCACCCCGGTCTGCCAATCCAGAGGTACTGCCCCCGATGTCCACGCGATGTTGCAGAGTCTTGTCAACCAAGACAGCCCCACAGCATCCAGAGCCTTAAGGAGTTCCGGGCGGATCTCATCTAGCCCTGGGGCCTTGCCACCGAGGAGCTTTTTAACTACCTCAGCAACCTCAGCCCCAGAAATAGGAGAGCCCACCACAGACTCCCCAGGCACTGCTTCCTCATAAGAAGACGTGTTGGTGGGATTGAGGAGGTCTTCGAAGTATTCCCTCCACCGATCCACAGTCCGCAGTCGAGGTCAGCAGAACACCATCCTCGCCATACACGGTGTTGATAGTGCACTGCTTCCCCTTCCTGAGGCGGCGGATGGTGGTCCAGAATTGCTTCGAAGCCGTCCGGAAGTCATTTCCCAGGGCTTCCCCGAACTCCTCCCATGTCCGAGTTTTTGCCTCTGCGACCGCTGAAGCCGCACACCGCTTGGCCTGTCGGTACCTGTCCGCTGCCTCAGGAGTCCTGTGAGCCAAAAGAACCCGATAGGACTCCTTCTTCAGCTTGACGGCATCCCTCACCGCCGGTGTCCACCAACGGGTTCTAGGATTACCGCCACGACAAGCACCAACTACCTTGCGGCCACAGCTCCAATCAGCCGCCTCGACAATAGAGGCGCGGAACATGGTCCATTCGGACTCAATGTCCAGCACCTCCCTCGTGACATGTTCAAAGTTCTTCCGGAGGTGGGAATTGAAACTCTCTCTGACAGGAGACTCTGCCAGACGTTCCCAGCAAACCCTCACAATGCGTTTGGGCCTGCCAGGTCTGTCCGACATCCTCCCCCACCATCGCAGCCAACTCACCAACAGGTGGTGATCGGTAGAAAGCTCCGCCCCTCTCTTCACCCGAGTGTCCAAAACATGAGGCCGCAAATCCGATGACACAACTACAAAGTCGATCATGGAACTGCGGCCTAGGGTGTCCTGGTGCCAAGTGCACATATGGACACCCTTATGTTTGAACATGGTGTTCGTTATGGACAATCTGTGACGGGCACAAAAGTCCAATAACAAAACACCGCTCGGGTTCAGATCCGGGCAGCCATTCTTCCCAATCACGCCTCTCCAGGTTTCACTGTCGTTGCCAACATGAGCATTGAAGTCCCCCAGTAGCATGAGGGAATCACCCGGGGGAGCACTCTCAAGTACTCCCTCGAGTGAATCCAAAAAGGGTGGGTACTCTGAGCTGCGGTTTGGCGCGTAAGCGCAAACCAAAGTCAGGACCCGTTCCCCCACCCGAAGGCGGAGGGAAGCTACCCTCTCGTCCACCGGGTTGAACTCCAACGTACAGGCTCTGAGCCGGGGGGAAACAAGAATTGCCACCCCAGCCCGTCGCCTTTCACTGCCGGCAACACCAGAGTGGAAGAGAGTCCAGCCCCTCTCGAGAGAACTGGTTCCAGAGCTCTTGCTGTGCGTCGAAGTGAGTCCGACTATATCTAACCGGAACTTCTCCACTTCGCGCACTAGCTCAGGCTCCTTCCCCCCCAGCGAGGTGACGTTCCACGTCCCAAGAGCTAGCTTCTGTAGCCGAGGATCGGACCGCCAAGTGCCCTGCCTTCGGCTGCCGCCCAGCTCACATCGCACCCGACCTCTATGACCCCTGCTATGGATGGTGAGCCCATTGGAGGGGGGACCCACGTTGCCTCTTCGGGCTGTGCCCGGCCGGGCCCCATGTCAGGCGCTCGCCATCGTGCCCCACCTCCGGGCCTGGCTCCAGAGGGGGTCCCGGTGACCCGCGTCCGGGCGAGGGAAATCTGGGTCCTTGTTTTTTATTATTCATGGAGGTCTTCGAGCTGCTCTTTGTCTGATCCCTCATAGGACCAGTTTGTCTTGGGAGACCCTACCAGGGACAACATAGCTCCTAGGATCATTGGGACACACAAACTCCTCTACCACGTAAAGGTGGCAGCTCAGAGAGACAGTTATACCATCGTATTGAGTAAAAAAAAAAAAAAACATTTCTTTACAAACCTTAAAAATATTTGTTTCTAGTAAAACTCGCAAAGATACATTTCTCCAGGCATTATTAGCCATTTAGCATGTTTGGTTTAGGAGTTATGTTTAAATAACTGTTATTTTGAATATGGCAGTTATACTGTCATTATGAGTAAAACCCAATTTTTGTATTTGTAAACCTTACAAAAAAATACCTGATTCTGGTCAAACTCACATAGATTCAATATTACAGGCATTTGTAGACGTATTGCAAGTTTGGTTTTGGAGTAATGTTTATTTAACTTTCATATTTAGTATGACTGTTAAACTGTCATATTAAGTGAAAAAACTAACTTGTTTCTTTACAAACCTTATAAAAAAAACGTTTTCCAGGAAAACTCACAAAGATAAATTTTTCCGGGCATTATTAGCCATTTTGTAATTTTGGTTTAGGAGTTACAGTATGTTTAAATAACTGTCAGATTGAATGTGACAGTATACTGTCATAGTGAGTAAAACCTAATTTTTGTATTTGTAAACCTTACCAAAAATACCTGATTCTGGTAAAAATCACATAGATACAATATTGCAGGCATTTTTAGACATAATGCATGTTTGGTTTTGGAGTTATGTTTATACAACTTTTATATTTAGTATGACAGTTATACTATCATATTGAGTAAAAAAAAAATAACTTGTGTCTTCACAAACCTTACAAAAAAATATTTTCCCAGTAAAACTCACAAAGATACATTTCTCCAGGCATAATTAGCCATTTATTACTATCATAATGAGTAAAAAACTACTTTTTGTGTTTGCAAGCCTTAAAATAGCATATGTTTCGAGTAAAACTCACAAGGATGCATTGTTTCAGGCTTTTTTAACCTATTTGCATGTGTGGTTAGGGAGTTAAGCTTAAATAACAGTCAAATTGAATGTAGCAGTTAACTGTCATTATGAGTAAACCCCTAATTTATGTAATTGTACACCTCACCAAATTAACTGATTCTTTTAAAACTCTCAGAGATACAATATTTTAGGCATTTTTAGACATAATGCATGTTTAGTTTTGGAGTTATGTTTATATAACTTTCATATTTGGTATGACAGTTATACTGTCATATTGCATTAAAAAAACTAACTTGCCTCTTTGCAAAACTTACAAAATATATTTTTTCTAGTAAAACTGACAAAGATACATGTCTTCAGGCATTATTAGACATGTTGCATGTTTGGTGTAGGAATTATGTTAAAAAACATTTTTATTGCTTATTTCTCATTATCTCAGGATTTTAAGAACTTTACTGTCATAATGAGTAAAAAACTACTTTTTGTGTTTGCAAGCCTTAAAATAGCAAATGTTTCGAGTAAAACTCACAAGGATGCATTGTTTTAGGCTTTATTAACCTATTTGCATGTGTGATTAGGAAGTTATGTTTAAATAACAGTCAAATTGAATGTAGCAGTTATACTGTCATTATGAAAAAAAAACAATTTTTGTATTTGTAAACCTTACCAAATTACCTGATTCTGGTAAAACTCACATAGATACAATATTTTAGGCATTTTTAGACATAATGCATGTTCAATTTTGGAGTTATGTTTATATATATTTCATATTTGGTATGACAGTTATACTGTCATATTGAATTAAAAAAACTAACTTGCCTCTTTGCAAAACTTACAAAATATAATTGTTCTAGTAAAACTAACAAAGTTACATATCTTCACGCATTATCAGACATGTTGCATGTTTGGTGTAGGAATTATGTTGAAAAACATTTTTATTGCTTATTTTGCATTATCTCAGGATTTTAAGAACAATACTGTCATAATGAGTAAAAAACTACTTTTTGTGTTTGCAAGCCTTAAAATAGCATATGTTTCGAGTAAAACTCACAAGGGTGCATTGTTTTAGGCTTTATTAACCTATTTGCATGTGTGATTAGGAAGTTATGTTTAAATAACAGTCAAATTGAATGTAGCAGTTATACTGTCATTATGAAAAAAAAAAAAAAATTGTATTTGTAAACCTTACCAAATTACCTGATTCTGGTGAAACTCACATATATACAATATTACAGGCAATTTTAGACATAATTCATGTTTAGGTTTGGAGTTATGTTTATATAACTTTCATATTTGGTATGACAGTTATACTGTCATATTGCATTAAAAAAACTAACTTGCCTCTTTGCAAAACTTACAAAAGATATTTTTTCTAGTAAAACTAACAAAGATACATGTCTTCAGGCATTATTAGACATGTTGCATGTTTGGTGTAGGAATTATGTTGAAAAACATTTTTATTGCTTATTTCTCATTATCTCAGGATTTTCAGAACTTTACTGTCATAATGAGTAAAAAACTACTTTTTGTGTTTGCAAGCCTTAAATTAGCAAATGTTTCGAGTAAAACTCACAAGGATGCATTGTTTTAGGCTTTATTAACCTATTTGCATGTGTGATTAGGAAGTTATGTTTAAATAACAGTCAAATTGAATGTAGCAGTTATACTGTCATTATGAAAAAAAACAATTTTTGTATTTTTAAACCTTACCAAATTACCTGATTCTGGTAAAACTCACATAGATACAATATTTTAGGCATTTTTAGACATAATGCATGTTCAATTTTGGAGTTATGTTTATATAACTTTCATATTTGGTATGACATTTATACTGTTATATTGAATTTAAAAAACTTATTTGACTCTTTGCAAAACTTACAAAATATAATTTTTCTAGTAAAACTAACAAAGATACATGTCTTCAGGCATTATTAGACATGTTGCATGTTTGGTGTAGGAATTATGTTGAAAAACATTTTTATTGCTTATTTTGCATTATCTCAGGATTTTAAGAACATTACTGTCAAAATGAGTAAAAAACTACTTTTTGTGTTTGCAAGCCTAAAATAGCATATGTTTCGAGTAAAACTCACAAGGATGCATTGTTTTAGGCTTTATTGACCTATTTTGCATGTGTGGTTAGGGAGTTATGTTTAAATAACAGTCAAATTGAATGTAGCAGTTAACTGTCATTATGAGTAAACCCCTAATTTATGTAATTGTACACCTTACCAAAATAACTGATTCTTGTAAAACTCACATAGATACAATATTTTAGGCATTTTTAGACATAATGCATGTTCAGTTTTGGAGTTATGTTTATATAACTTTCATATTTGGTATGACAGTTATACTGTCATATTGGATTAAAAAAACTAACTTGAGTCTTTGTAAAACTTACAAAAGATAATTTTCCTAGTATAACTAACAAAGATACATGTATCCATGCATTATTAGACATGTTGCATGTTTGGTGTAGGAATTATGATGAAAAACATTTTTATTGCTTATTTCGCATTATCTCAGGATTTGTAGAACATTACTGTCATAATGAGTAAAAAACTACTTTTTGTGTTTGCAAGCCTTAAGATAGCAAATGTTTCGAGTAAAACTCACAAAGATGCATTGTTTTAGGCTTTATTAACCTATTTGCATGTGTGGTTAGGAAGTTATGTTTAAATAACTGTAAAATTGAATATAGCAGGTATACTGTCATTATGAGAAAAACCCAATTTTTGTATTTGTAAAATTCACATAGATACAATATTTTAGGCATTTTTAGACATAATGCATGTTCAGTTTTGGAGTTATGTTTAAATAACTTTTACATTTAGTTTGACAGTTATACTGTTATATTGAATTAAAAAAACTAACTTGCGTCGTTGCAAAACTTACAAAAGATACATTTTCTAGTAAAATTAACAAAGATACATGTCTTCAGGCATTATTAGACATGTTGCATGTTTGGTGTAGGAATTATGTTGAAAAACATTTTTATTGCTTTTTTCGCATTATCTCAGGATTTTAAGAACATTACTGGCATATTGAGTAAAAAACTACTATGACATTATACTGTCACATTCAATCTGACTGTTATTTAAACATAACTCCTAAACCATGCAAGCAAAATGTCAAATACTGCCTGGAGAAATGTATCTTTGTAAGTTTTACAGGAAAAAAATAGTTTTTAAGGTTTGTAAAGACACAAGTTAGCTTTTTTTTACTCAATATGACAGTATAACTGTCATACTGAATATGAAAGTTGAATAGATATAACACCAAAACCAAACTTGCAATCTGTCTAAAAATGCCTGTAATATTGAATATATGTGAGTTTTACCAGAATCGGTTATTTTGGTAAGGTTTACAAATACAAAAATTGGGTTTTACTCATAATGACAGTATAACTGCCATATTCAAAATAACAGTTATTTAAACATAACTCCTAAACCAAATATGCTAAATGGCTAATAATGTCTGGAGAAATGAATCTTTGTGACTTTTACTAGAAAAAAAGTATTTTGTAAGGTTTGTAAAGACAAAAGTTAGTTGTTTTTTTTACTCAATATGATGGTATTTCTGTCATTCTAAATATGAAAGTTAGATAAACATAATTCCAAAACCAAACTCCTAAACCAAACTTGCAGTCTGTCTTAAACTGCCTGTTATATTGAATCTATGTGAGTTTTGCCAGAATCAGGTTTTTTGGTAAGGTTTATAAATACAAAACTTGGGTTTTACTCATAATGACAGTATAACTGCAACATTTGATATGACAGGTATGACATGACTCCTAAACCAAACATGATAAATGACTAATAATGCCTGGAGAAATGTATCTTTGTGAGTTTTACTGGAAAAAAATAATGTGTAAGGTTTATAAAGACACAAATTATTATTATTTTTTTAATATGATGAACTGTCTGTCATACTAAATATGAAAGTTATATAAACATAACTCCAAAACCAAAATGCATTTTGTCTAAAAATGCCTGTAATATTGTATCTTTTTTAGTTTTACCAGAATCAGTTATTTTGGTAAAGGTGACAAATACAACTTTGTCAACAGTATACTGTCATAATGACAGTATACTGCCACATTCAATATGACATTTATTTAAACATAACTCCAAAACCAAACATGCATTATGTCTAAAAATTCCTATAATTTTTTATGTACGTGAGTTTTACTAGAATTAGTTGTTTTTGTAAGGTTTACAAATACAAAATATTAGTGTTACTCATAATGAGAGTATACTGTCACAATCAATCTGACAAAATGGCTAATAATGCCTGGAGGAATGAATCTTTGTGAATTTTACTGGAACAAATATTTTGTAAGGTTTGTAAAGACACACGCTAGTTTTTTTTAACTTAATTTTACAGTATAGCTGTCATACTATATATGAAAGTTTTATAAACATAACTCCAAAACCAAACATGCAATCCGTCTAAAAATGTCTATAATATTTATTATATGTAAGTTTTATCAGAATCAGGTATTTTGGTAAGGTTTACAAATCACTCATAGTGACAGAATAACTGCCACACTCAATATGACAGTTATTTAAACATAACTACTAAAACACAAATGCAAAATGACTAAAAATGACTAGAGAAATGTATATTTGTGAATTTTACAGGAAAACAATATTTTATAAGGTTTGTAAAGACACAGATTAATTTTATTTACTTAATATGATGGTATAACTGTCATACTAAATATGAAAGTTATATAAACATAACTCCAAAACCATACATACTTTATGTCTAATAATTCCTGTAATATTGTATCGATGTGGGTTTTACAAGAATCAGGTATTTTGGTAAGGTTTACAAATACAAAAAATAGGTTTTACTCATAATGACAGTATAACTGCCACACTCAATATGACACGTATTTAAACATTACTTCTAAACAAAACATGTTAAATGGCTAATAATGCCTGGGGAAATGTATCTTTGTGAGTTTAACTGGAAAAAAAACATTTTGTAAGGTTTGTAAAGACAGAAGTTAGTTTCTTTACTCATAATGACAGTATAACTACCACTTCAAAATGACAGTTATATAAACATAACTCCAAAACCAAACATGCATTATATTTAAAAATGCCTGTAATATTAAATCTATGTGAGTTTGACCAAAATCAGGTATTTTGGTAAGGTTTACAAATACAAAGAGTAGGTTTTACTCATAATGACAGTATAACTGCCACATTCAAAATTACAGTTATTTAAACATAACTCCTAATTTAAACATGCTAAATGGCTAATACTGCCTGGAGAAAGGTATATTTGTGAGTTTAACTGGGAAAAAAAAATATTTTGTAAGGTTTGTAAAGACACAAGTTAGGTTTTTTTATTCAATATGTTTGTATAACTGTCATAATAAATGTAAAAGTTACATAAACATAACTCCAAAACCAAACATGCATTAAGTATAACTGTCACACTCAATCTGACGGTTAATTAAACATAACTCCTAAAACACAAATGCAAAATGACTAATAATGCCTAGAGAAAGGTATATTTGTGAATTTTACTGGAAAACAATATTTTGTAAGGTTTGTAAAGATACAAATTATTTTTTGTTTTTTACTCAATATGATGGTATAACTTTCATACTAAATATGAAAGTTATATAAACATAACTCCAAAACCAAACATGCTTTATGTCTAAAAATTCCTGTAATATTGTATCGATGTGGGTTTAACCAGAATCAGGTATTTTGGTAAGGTTTACAAATACAAAAAATAAGTTTTACTCATAATGACATTATAACTGCCACACTCAATACGACAGTTGTTTAAACATAACTCCTAAACCAAACATGATAAATGGCTAAATATGCCTGGAGAAATGTATCTTTGTGAGTTTTACTGGGAAAACATTTTTTGTAAGGTTTATAAAGACACAAGTTTTTTTTTTCTTTACTCAATATGATGGTATAACTGTCATACTAAATATAAAAGTTGTATAAACATAACTCCAAAACCAAACATGCATTATGTCTAAAAATGCCTGCAATATTGTATCTATGTGATTTTTACCAGAATCAGGTATTTTTGGTAAGGTTTACAAATACAAAAATTAGGTTTTACTCACTATGACAGTATACTGTCACATTCAATCTGACAGTTATTTAAACATACTGTAACTCCTAAACCACAATTACAAAATGGCTAATAATGCCTGGAAAAATTTATCTTTTTGAGTTTTCCTGGAATTTTTTTTTTTTTTATAAGGTTTGTAAAGAAACAAATTAGTTTTTTTACTTAATATGACAGATTAACTGTCATACTGAATATGAAAGTTGAATAAACATATCTCCAAAACCAAACTTGCAATACGTCTAAAAATGCCTGTTATATTGAATCTATGTGAGTTTTACCAGAATCAGGTATTTTGGTAAGGTTTACAAATACAAAAATTGGGTTTTACTCATAATGACATTAACTGCCATATTCGAAATAACAGTTATTTAAACATAACTCCTGAACCAAACATGCTAAATGGCTAATAATGCCTGGAGAAATGTATCTTTGTGAATTTTACTAGAAAAAATATTTTGTAAGGTTTGTAAAGACAAGTTGTTTTTTTTTTACTCAATATGATGGTATAACTGTCAAACTAATTATAAAAGTAATATAAACATAATTCCAAAACCAAACTCCTAAACCAAACTTGCAATCCGTCTTAAACTGCCTGTAATATTGAATCTATATGTGTTTTACCAGAATCAGGTATTTTGGTAAGGCTTACAAATACAAAACTTGGGTTTTACTCATAATGACAGTATAACTGCATTATTTGATATGACAGTTATTTAAACATAACTCCTAAACCAAACATGATAAATGGCTAATAATGCCTGGAAAAATGTATATAAACATAACTCCAAAACCAAACATGCATTATGTGTAAAAATGCCTGTAATATTGTATCTATGTGAGTTTTACCAGAATAAGGTATTTTGGTAAGGTTTATAAATACAACATTTAGGTTTTACTCATAATGACAGTATAACTGCCATATTCAAAATAACAGTTATTTAAACATAACTCCTGAACCAAACATGCTAAATGGCTATTAATGCCTGGAGAAATGTATACAAACATAACTCCAAAACCAAACATGCATTATGTCTAAAAATGCCTTTAGTATTGTATCTATGTGAGTTTTACCAGAATCAGGTATTTTGTTAAGGTTGAAAAATACAAAAATTAGGTTTTACTCATAATGACAGTATAACTGCCACATTGACTGCCACCAAACATGCATGATTTCTAAAAATGCCTATAATTTTGTATCCATGTGAGTTTTACTAGAATCAGTTGTTTTTGTAAGGTTTACAAATACAAAATATTAGTTTTACTCATAATGACAGTATACTGTCACAATCAATCTGACAATTTGGCTAATAATGCCTTGAGGAATGTATCTTTGTGAGTTTTACTGGAAATAATATTTTGTAAGGTTTGTAAAGACACAAGTTTTTGTTTTTTTTTTTACACAATTTTACAGTATAGCTGTCATACTATATATGAAAGTTATATAAACACAACTCCAAAACCAAATATACAAAATGTGAGTTTTATCAGAATCAGGTATTTTGGTAAGGTTTACAAAAACAAAAATTAGGTTTTACTCATAGTGACAGTATAACTGCCACACTCAATAAGACAGTTAATTAAACATAACTCCTAAAACACAAATGCAAAATGACTAATAATGCCTAGAGAAAGGTATATTTGTGAATTTTACTGGAAGACAATATTTGTAAGGTTTGTAAAGATACAAATTATTTTTTGTTTTTTACTCAATATGATGGTATAACTTTCATACTAAATATGAAAGTTATATAAACATAGCTCCAAAACCAAACATGCTTTATGTCTAACAATTCCTGTAATATTGTATCGATGTGGGTTTTACCAGAATCAGTTATTTTGGTAAGGTTTACAAATACAAAAAATAGGTTTTTATTTATAATGACACACAATACAATAACTCCCCCACTCAAAATGACAGTTATTTAAACATAACTCCTAAACCAAACATGATAAATGGCTAATTATGACTGGAGAAATCTATCTTTGTGAGTTTTGGGAGAAAAAAAAACCCTGTAAGATTAATAAAGACACAAGTTTTTTTATTTTTTTTACTCAATATGATGGTATAACTGTCATACTAAATATGAAAGTTGTATAAACATAACTCCAAAACCAAACATGAATTATGTCTAAAAATGCCTGCAATATTGTATCTATGTGATTTTTTACCAGAATCAGGTATTTTTGGTAAGGTTTACAAATACAAAAATTAGGTTTTACTCATAATGACAGTATATTGTCACATTCAATCTGACAGTTATTTAAACATAACTCCTAAACCACAAATACAAAATGGCTAATAATGCCTGGAGAAATGTATCTTTGTGAGTTTTCCTGGAAAAAAATTTTTTTTATAAGGTTTGTAAAGACACAAGTTATTTTTTTGTACTTAATATGACAGTATAACTGTCATACTAAATATGAAAGTTAAATAAACATAACTCCAAAACCAAACTTGCAATACGTCTAAAAATGCCTGTAATGTTGAATCTATGTGAATTTTACCAGAATCAGGTATTTAAGTAAGGTTTACAAATACAAAAATTGGGTTTTACTCATAATGACAGTATACTATCAAATTCAATCTGACAGTTATTTAAACATACTGTAACTCCTAAACCACAATTACAAAATGGCTAATAATGCCTGGAACAATGTATCTTTGTGAGTTTTCCTGGAAACTTTTTTTTTATAAGGTTTGTAAAGAAACAAATTAGTTTTTTTTACTTTATATGACAGTATAACTGTCATACTATATATGAAAGTTAAATAAACATAACTCCAAAACCAAACTTGCAATCCGTCTTAAACTGCCTGTAATATTGAATCTATATGAGTTTTACCAGAATCAGGTATTTTGGTTAGGTTTACAAACCAAACATGCTAAATAGCTATAAATGCTTGGAGAAATGTATCTTTGTGAGTTTTACTAGAAAAAAATATTTTGTAAGGTTTGTAAAGACAAAAGTTTTTTTTTTTTACTCAATATGATGGTTTAACTGTCAAACTAAATATAAAAGTAATATAAACATAATTCCAAAACCAAACTCCTAAACCAAACTTGCAATCCGTCTTAAACTGCCTGTAATATTGAACCTATATGAGTTTTACCAGAATCAGGTATTTTGGTAAGGTTTACATTTGTAAACTTGGGTTTTACTCATAATGACAGTATAACTGCATTATTTGATATGACAGTTATTTAAACATAACTCCTAAACCAAACATGTTAAATGGCTATTAATGCCTGGAGAAATGTATGCAAACATAACTCCAAAACCGAACATGCATTATGTCTAAAAATGCCTTTAGTATTGTATCTATGTGAGTTTTACCATAATCAGGTATTTTGGTAAGGTTTACATATACACAAACTTGGTTTTACTCATAATGACAGTATAACTGCCACATTTAATATGACAGTTATGTAAACATAACTCCTATACCACACATGCAAAATGGTTAATAATGCCTGGAGAAATGTATCTTTGTGATTTTTACTAGAAAAAAATATTTTGTAAGGTTTGTAAAGACGAAAGTTAGTTTTTTTTTTACTCAATATGATGGTATAACTGTCATACTAAATATGAAAGTTATATAAACATAATTCCAAAACCAAACTCCTAAACCAAACTTGCAATCTGTCTTAAACTGCCTGTAATATTGAATCTATGTGAGTTTTACCAGAATCAGGTATTTTGGTAAGGTTTACAAATACATAACTTGGGTTTTACTCATAATGACAGTATAACTGCAACATTTGATATGACAGTTATTTAAACATCACTCCTAATCCAAACATGATAAATGGCTAATAATGCCTGGAGAAATGTATCATGGTGAGTTTTACTGGAAACAAATAATTTGTAAGGTTTATAAAGACACAAGTTAGGTTTTTTTATTTAATATGATGGTATAACTGTCATACTAAATATGAAAGTTATACAAACATAACTCCAAAACCAAACATGCATTATGTCTAAAAATGCCTGTAATATTGTATCGATGTGAGTTTTACCAGAATCAGGTATTTTGGTTAAGGTTGACAAATACAAAAATTAGGTTTTACTCATGATGACAGTATAACTAACACATTGACTGCCACCAAACATGCATTATGTCTAAAAATGCTTATAATTTTGTATCCATGTTAGTTTTACTAGAATCAGTTGTTTTTGTAAGGTTTACAAATACAAAATATTAGTTTTACTCATAATGACAGTATACTGTCACAATTAATCTGACAAAATGGCTAATAATGCCTAGAGGAATGTATCTTTGTGAGTTTTACTGGAAAAAATATTTTGTAAGGTTTGTAAAGACACAAGTTAGTTGTTTTTTTTACACAATTTAACAGTATAGCTGTCATACTATATATGAAAGTTATATAAACATAATTCCAAAACCAAATATGCAATCCGTCTAAAAATGCCTGTAATATTGAATATATGTGAGTTTTATCAGAATCAGGTATTTTGGTAAGGTTTACGAATACAAAAATTAGGTTTTACTCATAGTGACAATATAACTGCCACACTCAGTATGACAGTTAATTAAACATAACTCCTAAAACACAAATGCAAAATGACTACTAATGCCTAGGGAAATGTATATTTGTGAATTTTACTGGAAAACAATGTTTTGTAAGGTTTGTAAATATACAAATTAGTTTTTTTTTACTCAATATATGATGGTATAACTGTCATACTAAATATGAAAGTTATATAAACATTACTCCAAAACCAAACATGCTTTATGTCTAAAAATTCCTGTAATATTGTATCGATGTGGGTTTTACCAGAATCAGGTATTTTGGTAAGGTTTACAAATACAAAACATAGGTTTTACTCATAATGACAGTATAACTGCCACACTCAATATGACAGTTATTTAAACATAACTCCTAAACCAAACATGATAAATGACTAATTATGCCTGGAGAAATGTATCTTTGTGAGTTTTACTGGGGGAAAAAAAATTGGTATAACTGTCATACTAAATATGAAAGTTGTATAAAAATAACTCCAAAACCAAACATGCATTATGTCTAAAAATGCCTGCAATATTGTATCTATGTGATTTTTACCAGAATCAGGTATTTTTGGTAAGGTTTACAAATACAAAAATTAGGTTTTACTCACTATGACAGTATACTGTCACATTCAATCTGACAGTTATTTAAACATATTGTAACTCCTAAACCACAAATACAAAATGGCTAATAATGCCTGGAGAAATGTATCTTTGTGAGTTTTCCTGGAAAAAAACAAAACAATTTATAAGGTTTGTAAAGTCACAAATTATTTTTTTACTTAATATGACAGTAGAACTGTCATACTAAATATGAAAGTTAAATAAACATAACTCCAAAACCAAACTTGCAATACGTCTTAAAATGCCTGGAATATTGAATCTATGTGAGTTTTACCAGAATCAGGTATTTTGGTAAGGTTTACAAATACAAAAATTGGGTTTTACTCATAATGACAGTATAACTGCCATATTCAAAATAACAGTTATTTAAACATAACTCCTAAACCAAACATGCTAAATAGCTAATAATGCCTGTAGAAATGTATCTTTGTGAGTTTTACTAGAAAAAAATATTTTGTAAGGTCTGTAAAGACAAATTTTTTTTTTTTTTTTTTACTCAATATGATGGTATGACTGTCAAACTAAATATAAAAGTAATATAAACATCATTCCAAAACCAAACTCCTAAACCAAACGTGCAATCCGTCTTAAACTGCCTGTAATATTGAATCTATATGAGTTTTACCAGAATCAGGTATTTTGGTAAGGTTTACAAATACAAAACTTGGGTTTTACTCATAATGACAGTATAACTGCATTATTTGATATGACAGTTATTTAAACATAACTCCTAAACCAAACATGATAAATAGCTAATAATGCCTGGAAAAAGTTATATAAACATAACTCCAAAACCAAACATGCATTATGTCTAAAAATGCCTGTAATATTGTATCATTGTGAGTTTTACCAGAATCAGGAATTTTGGTAAGGTTTATAAATACAAAAATTAGGTTTTACTCATAATGACAGTATAACTGCCACCCTCAATATGACAGTTATGTTAACATAACTCCTAAACCACACATGCAAAATGGCTAATAATGCCTGGAGAAATGTATCTTTGTGAATTTTACAGGAAAAAAAATATTTTGTAAGGTTTGATAAGACACAAAATAGTTTTTTTTATTTAATATGTTTGTATAACTGTCATAATAAATGTAAAAGTTATATAAACATAACTCCAATACCAAACATGCAATCCGTCTAAAAATGCCTGTAATATTGAATCTATGTGAGTTTTACTAGAATCAGGTATTTTGTTAAGATTTACAAATACAAAAATTAGGTTTTACTCACTATGACAGTATACTGTCACATTCAATCTGACTGTTATTTAAACACAAATTCTAAACCACAGATGCAAAATGGCTAATAATAACTGGAGAAATGTATTTTTGTGAGTTTTACTGGAAAAAAAATATTTTGTAAGGTTTGTATAGACACAAGTTAGTTTTTTTTTTTACTCAATATGATGGAAACATGCTTTATGTCTAAAAAATCCTGTAATATTTTATCCATGTGAGTTTTCAGTTATTTTGGTAATTTTACAAATACAAAAAATAGGTTTTACTCATAATGACAGTATATCTGCCACACTCAATATGACAGTTATTTAAACATAGCTCCACCCACTCAGCAGATGATTTTATGAATTTCTTTAATAAGAAAATTGAACTCATTAGAAAGGAGATTAAAGACAATGCATCGCAGCTATGACTGGGTTCTATTAACACAGATACGACTGTATCTACGAAGGATACCGCCCTCCAAAATAGTTTCTCTCTCTTTGATGAAATAACACTAGAGGAATTGTTAAGATGTGTCAATGGGACAAAACAAACATGTCTACTTGACCCATTTCCTGGGAAACTTATTAAGGAGCTATTTGTATTATTAGGTCCATCAGTGCTAAATATTATAAACTTATCACTTTCCTCTGGCACTGTTCCACTAGCATTCAAAAAAGCGGTTATTCATCCTTTGCTCAAAAGACCTAACCTCGATCCTGACCTCATGGTAAACTACCGGCCGGTGTCCCACCTTCCGTTTATCTTGAAAATCCTCGAAAAAATTGTCGCACAGCAGCTAAATGAACACTTAATGTCTAACAATCTCTGTGAACCTTTTCAATCCGGTTTCAGGGCAAATCACTCTACGGAGACAGCCCTCGCAAAAATGACTAATGATCTACTAACGATGGATTCTGATGCGTCATCTATGTTGCTGCTTCCTGATCTTATCGCTGCTTTCGATACCGTCGATCATAACATTTTATTAGAGCGTATCAAAACACGTATTGGTATGTCAGACTTAGCCTTGTCGTGGTTTAACTCTTATCTTACTGACAGGATGCAGTGCGTCTCCCATAACAATGTGACCTCGGACTATGTTAAGGTAACGTGCGGAGTCCCCCAAGATTCGGTTCTTGGCCCTGCACTCTTTAGTATTTACATGTTGCCGCTAGGCGACATCATACGCAAATACGGTGTTAGCTTTCATTGCTATGCTGATGACACCCAACTCTACATGCCCCTAAAGCTGACCAACACGCCGGATTGTAGTCAGCTGGAGGCGTGTCTTAATGAAATTAAACAATGGATGTCCGCTAACTTCTTGCAACTCAACACTAAGAAAACGGAAATGCTGATTATCGGTCCTGCTAAACACCGACATTTATTTGATAATACCACCTTAACATTTGACAACCAAACAATTACACAAAGCGACTCAGTAAAGAATCTGGGTATTATCTTCGACCCAACTCTCTCCTTTGAGTCACACATTAAGAGTGTTACTAAAACGGCCTTCTTTCATCTCTGTAATATCGCTAAAATTCGTTCCATTTTGTCCACTAGCGACGCTGAGATCATTATTCATGCGTTCGTTACGTCTCGTCTCGATTACTGTAACGTATTATTTTCGGGTCTCCCTATGTCTAGCATTAAAAGATTACAGTTGGTACAAAATGCGGCTGCTAGACTTTTGACAAGAACAAGAAAGTTTGATCATATTACGCCTATACTGGCTCACCTGCACTGGCTTCCTGTGCACTTAAGATGCGACTTTAAGGTTTTACTACTTACGTATAAAATACTACACGGTCTAGCTCCAGCCTATCTTGCCGATTGTATTGTACCATATGTCCCGGCAAGAAATCTGCGTTCAAAGAACTCCGGCTTATTAGTGATTCCCAGAGCCCAAAAAAAGTCTGCGGGCTGTAGAGCGTTTTCTATTCGGGCTCCAGCACTATGGAATGCCCTCCCGGTAACAGTTAGAGATGCTACCTCAGTAGAAACATTTAAGTCCCATCTCAAAACTCATTTGTATACTCTAGCCTTTGAATAGCCCCCCTTTTTTTAGACCAGTTGATCTGCCGTTTCTTTTCTTTTCTCCTCTGCTCCCCCCTATCCCTTGTGGAAGGGGAGACACACAGATCCGGTGGCCATGGATGGGGTGCTGGCTGTCCGGGGTCGGGACCCGGGGTGGACCGCTCGCCTGTATATCGGTTGGGAACATCTCTGCGCTGCTGACCCGTCTCCGCTCGGGATGGTTTCCTGCTGACCCCACTGTGGACTGGACTCTTACTGTTATGCTGGATCCACTATGGACTGGACTCTCACAATATTATGTTAGACCCACTCGACATCCATTGCATTCGGTCTCCCTAGAGGGGGGGGTTACCCACATATGCGGTCCTCTCCAAGGTTTCTCATAGTCATTCACATCGACGTCCCACTGGGGTGAGTTTTTCCTTGCCCTTATGTGGGCTGTACCGAGGATGTCGTTGTGGCTTGTGCAGCCCTTTGAGACACTTGTGATTTAGGGCTATATAAATAAACATTGATTGATTGATTGATAACTCTAAACCAAACATGGTTAATAGGCTATAATGCCTGGAGAAATGTATCTTTGTGAGTTTTACTGGAAACATTTTTTTTTTAAGGTTTATAAAGACACAAGTTCGTTTTTTTTACTCAATATGACAGTATAACTGGAATACTAAATGTAAAAAATATATAAACATAACTCCAAAACCAAACATGCATTATGTTTAAAAATGCCTGTAATTTTGTATCCATGCGAGTTTTACTAAAATCAATTGTTGTAGTAAGGTTTGCAACTACAAAATATTGGTTTTACTCACCATGATAGTATACTGTCACATTCAATTTGACAGTTATTTAAACATAACTACCAAACCACACATGCGAAATGGCTATAATGCCTGGAGAAATGTATCTTTGTGAGATTACTGTCATTTTGAGTAAAACCTAATTTTTGTATTCGTAAACCTTACCAAAATACCCGATTCTGATAAAACTCACATATATTCAATATTACAGGCATTTTTAGACGGATTGCATATTTGGTTTTGGAATTATGTTTATATAACTTTCATATATAGTATGACAGCTATACTGTTAAATTGTGTAAAAAAACAACTAAATTGTGTCTTTACAAACCTTACAAAATATTTTTTCCAGTAAAACTCACAAAGATACATTCCTCTAGGCATTATTAGCCATTTTGTCAGATTAATAGTGACAGTGTACTGTCATTATGAGTAAAACTAATATTTTGTATTTGTAAACCTTACAAAAACAACTGATTCTAGTAAAACTCACATGGATACAAAATTATAAGCATTTTTAGACATAATGCATGTTTGGTGGCAGTCAATGTGGCAGTTATACTGTCATTATGAGTAAAACCTAATTTTTGTATTGGTCAACCTTAACCAAAATACCTGATTCTGGTAAAACTCACATAGATACAATATTACAGGCATTTTTAGACATAATGCATGTTTGGTTTTGGAGTTATGTTTATATAACTTTCATATTTAGTATGACAGTTATACCATCATATTAAATAAAAAAACTAACTTGTGTCTTTATAAACCTTACAAATTATTTGTTTCCAGTAAAACTCACCATGATACATTTCTCCAGGCATTATTAGCCATTTATCATGTTTGGATTAGGAGTTATGTTTAAATAACTGTTATTTTGAATATGGCAGTTATACAGTCATTATGAGTAAAACCTAAATTTTGTATTTATAAACCTTACCAAAATACCTGATTCTGGTAAAACTCACATAGATACAATATTACAGGCATTTTTAGACATAATGCATGTTTGGTTTTGGAGTTATGTTCATATACATTTTTCCAGGCATTATTAGCCATTTATCATGTTTGGTTTAGGAGTTATGTTTAAATAACTGTCATATCAAATAATGCAGTTATACTGTCATTATGAGTAAAACCCAAGTTTTGTATTTGTAAACCTTACCAAAATATCTGATTCTGGTAAAACTCATATAGATTCAATATTACAGGCAGTTTAAGACGGATTGCAAGTTTGGTTTAGGAGTTTGGTTTTGGAATTATGTTTATATTACTTTTATATTTAGTTTGACAGTTAAACCATCATATTGAGTAAAAAAAAAAAACTTTTTTCTTTACAAACCTTACAAAATATTTTTTTCTAGTAAAACTCACAAAGATACATTTCTCCAGGCATTTATAGCTATTTAGCATGTTTGGTTTAGGAGTTATGTTTAAATAACTGTTAATTTGAATATGGCAGTTATACTTTCATTATGAGTAAAACCCAATGTTTGTATTTGTAAACCTTACCAAAATACCTGATTCTGGTAAAACTCACATAGATACAATATTGCAGGCATTTTTAGACATCATGCATGTTTGGTTTTGGAGTTATGTTTATACAACTTTTATATTTAGTATGACAGTCATACCATCCTATTGAGTAAAAAAAAAAAAAAATAACTTGTGTCTTTATAAACCTTACAAAATGTTCCCAGTAAAACTCACAAAGATACATTTCTCCAGGCATAATTAGCCTTTTATCATGTTTGGTTTAGGAGTTATGTTTAAACAACTGTCATATTGAGTGTGGCAGTTATACTGTCATTATGAGTAAAACCTATTTTTTGTATTTGTAAATTTTACCAAAATACCTGATTCTGGTAAAACCCACATCGATACAATATTGCAGGGATTTTTAGACATAAAGCATGTTTGGTTTTGGAGTTATGTTTATATAACTTTCATATTTAGTATGAAAGTTATACCATCATATTGAGTAAAAAACAAAAAATAATTTGTATCTTTACAAACCTTACAAAATTTTGTTTTCCAGTAAAATTCACAAATATACCTTTCTCTAGGCATTATTAATCATTTTGCATTTGTGTTTTAGGAGTTATGTTTAATTAACTGTCATATTGAGTGTGGCAGTTATACTGTCACTATGAGTAAAACCTAATTTTAGTTTTTGTAAACCTTACCAAAATACCTGATTCTGATAAAACTCACATGTATTCAATATTACAGGCATTTTTAGACGGATTGCATATTTGTTTTGGAGTTGTGTTTATATAACTTTCATATATAGTATGACAGCTATACTGTTAAATTGTGTAAAAAAAAAAACTAACTCGTGTCTTTACCAAAATACCTGATTCTGGTAAAACTCATATAGATTCAATATTACAGGCAGTTTAAGACGGATTGCAAGTTTGGTTTAGGAATTTGTTTTTGGAATTATGTTTATATTAATTTTATATTTAATTTGACAGTTATACCATCATCCATCCATCCATCCATTTTCTACCGTTATTCCCTTTGGGGTCGCGGGGGGCGCTGGAGACTATCTCAGCTACAATCGGGCGGAAGGCGGGGTACACCCTGGACAAGTCGCCACCTCATCGCAGGGCCAACACAGATAGACAGACAACATTCACACTCACATCCACACACTAGGGCCAATTTAGTGTTGCCAATCAACTTATCCCCAGGTGCATGTCTTTGGAGGTGGGAGGATGCCGGAGTACCCGGAAGGAACCCATGCAGTCCCGGGGAGGACATGCAAACTCCACACAGAAAGATCCCGAGCCCGGGACTGAACCCAAGACTACTCAGGACCTTCGCAGATGCACTAACCCCTCTTCCACCGTGAAGCCCAGTTATACCATCATATTCAGTAAAAAAAAAAAACTTTTGTCTTTACAAACCTTACAAAATAGTTTTTTCTAGTAAAATTCACAAAGATACATTTCTCCAGGCATTATTAGCCATTTAGCATGTTTGGTTTAGGAGTTGTGTTTAAATAACTGTTATTTTGAATATGGCAGTTATACTGTCATTATGAGTAAAACCCAATTTTTGTATTTGTAAACCTTACCTAAATACCTGATTCTGATAAAACTCACATAGATTCAATATTACAGGCATTTTTAGACGTATTGCAAGTTTGGTTTTGGAGTTATGTTTATTTAACTTTCATATTTAGTATGACAGTTATACTGTCATATTAAGTAAAAAAACCTAACTTGTGTCTTTACAAACCTTATAAAAATTTTTTTTTTTTCCAGGAAAACAAAGATACATTTCTCCAGGCATTATTAGCCATTTTGTATTTGTGGTTTAGGAGTTATGTTTAAATAACTGTCAGGTTGAATGTGACAGTATACTGTCATTATGAGTATAACCTATTTTTTGTATTTGTAAACCTTACCAAAAATACCTGATTCTGGTAAAAATCACATAGATACAATATTGCAGGCATTTTTAGACATAATGCATGTTTGGTTTTGGAGTTATGTTTATACAACTTTCATATTTAGTATGACATCATATTGAGTAAAAAAAAAAAAAAACTTGTGTCTTTATAAACGTTACATTTTTTTTTTCCCCACAACTCACAAAGGTACATTTCTCCAGGCATAATTAGCCATTTATCATGTTTGGTTTAGGAGTTATGTTTAAATAACTGTCATATTGAGTGGGGTAGTTATTGTATCGTGTGTCATTATAAATAAAAACCTATTTTTTGTAATTGTAAACCTTACTAAAATACCTGATTCTGGTAAAACTCACATAGATACAATATTAAAGGCATTTTTAGACATAATGTATGTTTGGTTTTGGAGTTATATTTATATAACTTTCATATTTAGTATGACAGTTATACCATCATATTCAATAAAAAAACTAACTTGTGTCTTTATAAACCTTACAAATTATTTGTTTCCAGTAAAACTCACACTGATACATTTCTCCAGGCATTATTAGCCAGCCATTTATCATGTTTGGTTTAGGAGTTATGTTTAAATAACTGTCATATCAAATGTTGCAGTTAAACTGTCATTATGAGTAAAACCCAAGTTTTGTATTTGTAAACCTTACCAAAATACCTGATTCTGGTAAAACTCACATAGATTAAATATTACAGGCAGTTTAAGACATATTGCAAGTTTGGTTTAGGAGTTTGGTTTTGGAATTATGTTTATATAACTTTCATATTTAGTATGACAGTTATACCATCATATTGAGTAAAAAAAAACTAACTTTTGTCTTTACAAACCTTACAAAATATTTGTTCCTAGTAAACATCACAAAGATACATTTTTTCCAGGCATTATTAGCCATGTATCATGTTTGGTTTAGGAATTATGTTTAAATAACTGTCATGTTGAGTGTGGCAGTTATATTGTCATTATGAGTAAATAAATACATTTTTTTATTTGTAAACCTTACCAAAATACCTGATTCTGGTAAAACTCATATAGATACAATATTACAGGAATTTTTAGACATAAAACATTTTTGGTTTAGGAATTATGTGTAAATAACTGTCAGATTGAATGTGACAGTATACTGTCATAGTGAGTTAAACCAATATTTTGTATTTGCAAACCTTACAAAAACAACTGATTCTAGTTAAACTCACATGAATACAATATTACAGGCATTTTTAGACATAATGCATGTTTGGTTTTGGAGTTATGTTTATATTTTTTTTACATTTAGTATGACAGTTTTACTGTCATATTGAGTAAGAAAAAAATAACTTGTGTCTTTACAAACCCATTCATCCATCCATTTTCTACAGCTTATTCCCTTTGGGGTCGCGGGGGGCGCTGGAGCCTATCTAAGCTACAATCGGGTGGAAGGCGGCGTACACCCTGGACAAGTCGCCATCTCATCGCAGTCTTTACAAACCTTACAAAATTTTTTTTTTTTCCTGTAAAACATAAAAAGATACATTTCTCCAGGCATTATTAACCATTTTGCATGTGTGGTTTAGGAGTTATGTTTACATAACTGTCATATTGAATGTGGCAGTTATACTGTCATTATGAGTAAAACCTATTTTTTGTTTTTGTAAACCTTACCAAAATACCTGATTCTAGTAAAACGAACATAGATTCATTGGTTTTGGAGTTATGATAATTTATCTTTCATATTTTGTATGACAGTTATATCATCATATTGAGTAAAAAATTTAACTTGTATCTTTATAAACCTTACAAATTCGTTTTTTCCAGGAAAACTCACAAAGATACATTTCTCCAGGCATTATTAGGCATTTATCATGTTTGGTTTAGGAATTATGTTTAAATACCTGTCATGTTAAATGTGGCAGTTATATTGTCATTATGAGTAAAACCTATTTTTTGTATTTGTAAACCTTACCGGTTTAGGAATTATGTTTAAATACCTGTCATGTTAAATGTGGCAGTTATATTGTCATTATGAGTAAAACCTATTTTTTGTATTTGTAAACCTTACCAAAATACCTGATTATGGTCAAACTCACATAGATACAATATTACAGGAATTTTTAGACATAAAACATGTTTGGTTTTGGAGTTATGTTTATATAACTTTCATATATAGTATGACAGTTGTATTAAGTAAAAAAAAACTAATTTGTGTCTTTACAAACCTTACAAAATATTTTTTTTTCGTTAAAATTCACAAAGATACATTTTTCCAGGCATTATTAGTCATTTTGCATTTGTTTTTTATGAGTTATGTTTAAAAAACTGTCATATTGAGTGTGGCAGATATACTGTCTTTATGAGGAAAACCTAATTTTTGTATTTGTAAAACATACCAATATACCTGATTTTGGTAAAACTCACATAGATTCAATATTACAGGCATTTTTAGAGGGATTGCAAGTTTGGTTTTAGAGTTATGTGTATATAACTTTCATATTTAGTATGACAGTTATACTGTGAAATTGAGTAAAAATAACAAACTTGTAATTTTAAAAACCTTACAAAATATTTTTTTCCATTAAAATTCACAGAGCTACATTTTTCTCGGCATTATTAGTCATTTTGCATGTGTGGTTTAGGAGTTATGTTTAAATAGCTGTCAGATTGAATGTGACACTCATATAGATTCAATATTACAGGCAGTTTAAGACGGATTGCAAGTTTGGTTTAGGAGTTTGGTTTTGGAAATATGTTTATATTACTTTTATATTTAGTTTGACAGTTATACCATCATATTGAGTTAAAAAAAAAACTAACTTTTGTCTTTATAAACCTTACAAAAAAATGTTTTCCCAGTAAAACTCACAAAGATACATTCTCCAGGCATAATTACTTTTTGTGTTTGCAAGCCTTAAAATAGCATATGTTTCGAGTAAAACTCACAAAGATGCATTGTTTTAGGCTGTATTAGGCTATTTTGCATGTGTGGTTAGGAAGTTATTTTTAAATAACTGTCAAATTCAATTTAGCAGTTATCTGTCATTATTAGTAAACCCCTAATTTATGTAATTGTACACCTTACCAAATTAACTGATTCTTTTAACACTATCATAGATGTAATATTTTAGTCATTTTTAGACATAATGCATGTTAAGTTTTGGAGTTATGTTTATATAACTTTTATATTTGGTATGACATTTATACTGTCATATTGAATTAAAAAAACTAACTTGCGTCATGGCAAACCTTACAGAAGATAATTTTTCTAGTAATTTTTATTTCATTATGAAAAAAAAAACGTGTATTTGTAAACCTTACCAAATTACCTGATTCTAGTGAAACTCACATAGATACAATATTTTAGGCATTTTTAGACATAATGAATGTTCAATTTTGGAGTTATGTTTATATATATTTCATATTTGGTATGACAGTTATACTGTCATATTGCATTAAAAAAACTAACTTGCCTCTTTGAAAAACTTACAAAAGATAATTTTTCAAGTAAAACTAACAAAGATACATGTCTTCACGCATTATTAGACATGTTGCATGTTTGGGGTAGGAAATATGTTGAAAAACATTTTTATTGCTTATTTCGCTTTATCTCAGGATTTTCAGAACATTACTGTCATATGAGTAAAAAAACTACTTTTTGTGTTTGCAAACTTTAAAATAGCATATGTTTCGAGTAAAACTCACATGGATGCATTGTTTTAGACTTTATTAGCCTATTTTGCATGTGTGGTTAGAAGTTATGTTTAAATAACTGTCAAATTGAATGTAGCAGTTATCTGTCATTATGAGTATACCCCTAATTTATGTAATTGTAAACCTTACCAAATTAACTGATTCTTGCAAAACTCACATAGATACAATATTTTAGGCATTTTTAGACATAATGCATGTTTCGTTTTGGAGTTATGTTTATATAACTTTCATATTTGGTATGACAGTTATACTGTCATATTGTATTAAAAAAAACTAACTTGAGTCTTTGTAAAACTTACAAAAGATAATTTTTCTAGTATAACTAACAAAGATACATGTATCCAGGCATTATTACAAATGTTGCTTGTTTGGTGTAGGAATTATGTTGAAAAACATTTTTATTGCTTATTTTGCATTATCTCAGGATTTTAAGAACATTACTGTCATAATGAGTAAAAACTACTTTTTGTGTTTGCAAGCCTTAAAATAGCAAATGTTTCGAGTAAAACTCACAAGGATGCATTGTTTTAAGCTTTATTAACTTATTTGAATGTGTGATTAGGAAGTTATGTTTAAATAACAGTCAAATTGAATGAAGCAGTTATACTGTCATTATGAAAATATTTCTGTATTTGTAAACCTTACCAAATTACCTGATTCTGGTGAAACTCACATAGATACAATATTACAGGTATTTTTAGACATAATGCATGTTCAGTTTTGGAGTTATGTTTATATAACTTTCATAATTGGTATGACAGTTATACTGTCATATTGAATTAAAAAAACTTATTTGCCTTTTTGCAAAACTTACAAAAGATAATTTTTCTAGTAAAACTAACAAAGATACATGTCTTCAGGCATTATTAGACATGTTGCATGTTTGGTGTAGGAATAATGTTGAAAAACATTATTATTGCTTATTTCGCATTATCTCAGGATTTTAAGAACATTACTGTCAAAATGAGTATAACACTACTTGTTGTGTTTGCAAGCCTTAAAATAGCATATGTTTCGAGTAAAACTCACAAGGATGCATTGTTTTAGGCTTTATTAACCTATTTTGCATGTGTGGTTAGGGAGTTATGTTTAAATAACAGTCAAATTTAATGTAGCAGTTAACTATCATTATGAGTAAACCCCTAATTTATGTAATTGTACACCTTACCAAATTAACTGATTCTTGTAAAACTCACATAGATACAATATTTTAGGCATTTTTAGACATAATGCATTTTCAGTTTTGGAGTTATGTTTATATAACTTTCATATTTGGTATGACAGTTATACTGTCATATTGAATTTAAAAAACTTATTTGACTCTTTGCAAAACTTACAAAATATATTTTTTCAAGTAAAACTAACAACGATACATGTCTTCAGGCATTATTAGACATGTTGCATGTTTGGTGTAGGAATTATGTTGAAAAACATTTTTATTGCTTATTTCGCATTATCTCAGGATTTTAAGAACATTACTGTCAAAATGAGTAAAACACTACTTTTTGTGTTTGCAAGCCTTAAAATAGCATATGTTTAAAGTAAAACTCACAAGGATGCATTGTTTTAGGCTTTATTAGCCTATTTGCATGTGTGGTTAGGAAGTTATGTTTAAATAACTGTCAAATTGAATATAGCAGGCATTATTAAGCATGTTGCATGTTTGGTGTAGGAATTATTTTGAAAAACAATTTTATTGATTTTTTCGCATTATCGCAGGATTTTAAGAACATTACTGGCATATTGAGTAAAAAACTACTATGACAGTATACTGTCACATTCAATCTGACTGTTATTTAAACATAACTCCTAAACCATGCAAGCAAAATGTCAAATAATGCCTGGAGAAATGTATCTTTGTAAGTTTTACAGGAAAAAAATAGTTTCTAAGGTTTGTAAAGACACAAGTTAGCTTTTTTTTACTCAATATGACAGTATAACTGTCATACTAAATATGAAAGTTGAATAAATATAACACCAAAACCAAACTTGCAATCCGTCTAAAAATGCCTGTAATATTGAATATATGTGAGTTTTACCAGAATTAGTTATTTTGGTGAGGTTTACAAATACAAAAATTGGGTTTTACTCATAATGACAGTATAACTGCCATATTCAAAATAACAGTTATTTAAACATAACTCCTAAACCAAATATGCTAAATGGCTAATAATGCCTGGAGAAATGAATCTTTGTGAGTTTTACTAGAAAAAAAATATTTTGTAAGGTTTGTAAAGACAAAAGTTAGTTGTTTTTTTTACTCAATATGATGGTATAACTGTCATGCTAAATATGAAAGTTTTATAAACATAACTCCAAAACCAAACATGCAATCTTTTTAAAAATGTCTGTAATATTTATTATATGTAAGTTTTATCAGAATCAGGTATTTGGTAAGGTTTACAAATCAAAAAATTAGGTTTTACTCATAGTGACAGTATAACTGTCACCCTCAATATGACAGTTATTTAAACATAACTCCTATCTAGTGGTTAGAGTGTCCGCCCTGAGATCGGTAGGTTGTGAGTTCAAACCCCGGCCGAGTCATACCAAAGACTATAAAAAATGGGACCCATTATGTCCCTGCTTGGCACTCAGTATCAAGGGTTGGAATTGGGGGTTAAATCACCAAAAATGATTCCCGGGCGCAGCACCGCTGCTCCCCTCACCTCCCAGGGGGTGATCAAGGGGATGGGTCAAATGCAGAGGACACATTTCACCACACCTAGTGTGTGTGTGATAATCATTGGGACTTTAACTTTAACTTTAACTTTAACTTTAAAACACAAATGCAAAATGACTAATAATGCCTAGAGAAATGCATATTTGTGAATTTTACTGGAAAACAATATTTTGTAAGGTTTGTAAAGATACAAATTAGTGTTTTATTACTCAATATGATGGTATAACTGTCATACTAAATATGAAAGTTATATAAACATAACTCCAAAACCAAACATACTTTATGTCTAAAAATTCCTGTGATATTGTATCGATGTGGGTTTTACCAGAATCAGGTATTTTGGTAAGGTTTACAAATACAAAAAATAGGTTTTACTCATAATGACAGTATAACTGCCACACTCAATATAACAGTTATTTAAACATAACTCCGAAACCAAACATGTTAAATGGCTAATAATGCCTGGGTAAATGTATCTTTGTGAGTTTAACTGGAAAAAAAAATATTTTGTAAGGTTTGTAAAGACAGAAGTTAGTTTTTTTACTCATAATGACAGTATAACTGCCACATTCAAAATGACAGTTATATAAACATAACGCCAAAACCAAACATGCATTATGTCTAAAAATGCCTGTAGTATTAAATCTATGTGAGTTTGACCAGAATCAGGTATTTTGGTAAGGTTTACAAATACAAAAAGTAGGTTTTACTCATAATGACAGTATAACTGCCACGTTCAAAATTACAGTTATTTAAACATAACTCCTAATTTAAACATGCTAAATGGCTAATACTGCCTGGAGAAAGGTATCTTTGTGAGTTTAACAGGAAAATAAAATTATTTTGTAAGGTTTGTAAAGACACAAGTTAGTTTTTTTTATTCAATATGTTTGTATAACTGTCATAATGAATGTAAAAGTTATATAAACATAACTCCAAAACCAAACATACATTATGTCTAAAAATGCCTGTAATATTGTATCTATGTGAGTTTTACAAGAATCAGGTATTTTGGTAATGTTGAAAAATACAAAAATTAGGTTTTACTCATACAAAATATTAGTTTACCTCATAATGACGTATACTGTCACAATCAATCTGACAATATGGCTAATAATGCCTTGAGGAATGTATCTTTGTGAGTTTAACTGGAAAAAATATTTTGTAAGGTTTGTAAAGACACAAGTTAGTTTTTTTTACACAATATTACAGTATAGCTGTCATACTATATATGAAAGTTATATAAACACAACTCCAAAACCAAATATGCAATATGTGAGTTTTATCAGAATCAGGTGTTTTGGTAAGGTTTACAAAAACAAAAATTAGGTTTTACTCATAGTGACAGTATAACTGCCACACTCAATATGACAGTTATTTAAACATAACTCCTAAAACACAAATGCAAAATGACTAATAATGCCTAGAGAAAGGTATATTTGTGAATTTTACTGGAAAACAATATTTTGTAAGGTTTGTAAAGATACAAATTAGTTTGTTTTTTTACTCAATTTGATGGTATAACTTTCATACTAAATATGAAAGTTATATAAATATAACTCCAAAACCAAACATGCTTTATGTCTAAAAATTCCTGTAATATTGTATCGATGTGGTACAAAAAAATGCAAATACAAAATATTGGTTTTACTCACTATGACAGTACACTGTCACATTCAATCTGACAGTTATTTAAACATAACTCCTAAACCACACATACAAAATGACTAATAACGCCTGGAGAAAAGTTTATTTGTGAGTTTTAAACTGTCAGATTGAATGTGACAGTATACTGTCATAGTGAGTAAAACCAATATTTTGTATTTGCAAAACTTACAAAAACAACTGATTCTAGTTAACTCACATGGATACAATATTACAGGCATTTTTAGACATAATGCATGTTGGGTTTTGGAGTTATGTTTATACTACTTTTACATTTAGTATGACAGTTATACTTTCCAACCATCCATCCATTTTCTACCGTTTATTCCCTTCGGGGTGGCGGGGGGCGCTGGAGCCTATCTCAGCTACAATCGGGCGGAAGGCGGGGTACACCCTGGAAAAGTCGCCATCTCATCATATTAATATAACTCCAAAACCAAACATGCATTATGTCTAAAAATGCCTGTAATATTGTATCCATGTGAGTTTTACTAGAATAAGTTGTTTTTGTAATTTTTGCAAATACAAAATACTGGTTTTACTCACTATGACAGTATACTGTCACATTCAATCTGACAGTTTAAAACTCACAAATAAACTTTTCTCCATGCGTTATTAGTCATTTTGTATGTGTGGTTTAGGAGTTATGTTTAAATAACTGTCAGATTGAATGTGACAGTATACTGTCATAGTGAGTAAAACCAATATTTTGTATTTGAAAACCTTACAAAAACAACTGATTCTAGTAAAACTCACATGGATACAATATTACAGGCATTTTTAGACATAATGCATGTTTGGTTTTGGAGTTATAATTATATAACTTTTACATTTAGTATGAGAGTTATACTGTCATATTGAGTAAAAAAGAAAAAAACTTGTGTCATTAAAAACCTTACAAAATATTTTTTTTTTTCCCAGTAAAACTCACAAAGATAAATTTTTCTAGGCATTATTAGCCATTTTGCATGTGAGGTTTAGGAGTTATATTTAAATAACTGTCATATTGCGTGTGGCAGTTATACTGTCATTATGAGTAAAACCTAATTGTTGTATTTGTAAACCTTACCAAAATACCTGATTGTAGTAAAACTCATATAGATACAATATTACAGGCATTTTTAGACGGATTGCATGTTTGGTTTTAGAGTTATGTTTATATAACTTTCATATTTAGTATGACAGTTATACTGTCATATTGAGTAAAAGAAACTAATTTGTGTCTATACAAACCTTACAAAATATTTTTTTCCAGTAACAGGTATTTTGGTAAGGTTTACAAATAAAAAAATTTGGTTTTACTCATAATGACAGTATAACTACCACGTTCAAAATGACAAATATTTAAACATAACTCCTAAACCAAACATGCTATATGGCTAATAATGCCTGGAGAAAGGTGTCTTTGTGAGTTTTACTGGAAAAACATTATTTTGTATGGTTTGTAAAGACACAAGTTAGTTTTGTTTTACTCAATATGACAGTATAACTGTCATACTTAATGTAAAAGTTGTATAAACATAACTACAAAACCAAACATGCATTATATCTAAAATTGCCTGTAATGATGTATCCATGTGAGTTTTACTAGAATCAGTTGTTTTTGTAAGTTTTGGGAATACAAAATATTGGTTTTACTCACTATGACAGTATACTGTCACATTCAATCTGACAGTTATTTAAACATAACTCCTAAACCACACATTCAAAGTGACTAATAATGCCTGGAGAAATGCATTTTTGTGAGTTTTACTGGAAAAAAAATATTTTGTAAGGTTTGTTTGGACACAAGTTAGTTTTTTTTACTCAATATGATGGTATAACTATAAAAGTTATATAAACATAACTTCAAAACCAAACATGCAATCCATCTAAAAATGCCTGTAATATTGAATCTATGTGAGTTTTACCACAAACAGGTATTTTGGTAAGGTTCACAAATACAACAATTAGGTTTTACTCATAATGACAGTATAACTGCCACACGCAATATGACAGTTATTTAAATATAACTCCTAAACCTCACATGCAAAATGGCTAATAATGCCTGGAAAAATTTATCTTTGTGAGTTTTACTGGGAAAAAAAAATATTTTGTAAGGTTTTTAAAGACACAAGTTATTTATTTTTTTTACTCAATATGACAGTATAACTGTCATACTAAATGTAAAAGTTATATAATTATAACTCCAAAAACAAACATGCATTATGTCTAAAAATGCCTGTAATATTGTATCCATGTGAGTTTTAGTAGAATCAGTTGTTTTTGTAAGGTTTTCAAATACAAAATATTGGTTTTACTCACTATGACAGTATACTGTTACATTCAATCTGACAGTTATTTAAACATAACTCCTAAACCACACATGCAAAATGGCTAATAATGCCTGGAGAAATTTATTTTTGTGAGTTTTACTGGAAAAAATATATTTTGTAAGGTTTGTTCGGACACAAGTTTGTTTTTTTTATTCAATATGATGGTATAACTGTCTTACTAAATTTGAAAGTTATATGAACATAACTTCAAAACCAAACATGCAATCCGTCTAAAAATGCATGTAATATTGAATCTATGTGAGTTTTACCACAAACAGGGATTTTGGTAAGGTTTACAAATACAAAAATTTGGTTTTACTCATAATGACAGTATAACTGCAACGTTCAAAATGACAGTTATTTAAACATAACTCCTAAACCAAACATGCTAAATGGCTAATAATGACTGGAGAAATGCATCTTTGTGAGTTTTCCTGAAAAAAACAACATTTTAGTAAGGTTTGTAAAGACACAAGTTAGTTGTTTTTTACTCCATATGACAGTATAACTGTCATACTAAATGTAAAATGTATATAAACAAAACTCCAAAACCAAACATGCATTATGTCTAAAAATGCCTGTAACATTGTATCCATGTGAGTTTTACTAGAATCAGTTGTTTTTTTAAGGTTTGAAAATAGAAAATATTGAATTTACTCACTATGACAGTATGCTGTCACATTCAATCTGACAGTTATTTAAACATAACTCCTAAACCACACATACAAAATGACTAATAATGCCTTTGTGAGTTTTACTGAAAAAAAAAAATATATATTTTGTAAGGTTTGTAAAGACACAAGTTAGTTTTGTTTTTTACTTAATATGACAGTAAAACTGTCATACTAAATATGAAAGTTATATAAACATAACTCCAAAACCAAACATGCATTATGTTCAAAAAATGCCTGTAATATTGTATCTATGTGAGTTTTACTACAATCAGGTATTTTGGTAAGGTTTACAAATACAAAAATAAGGTTTTATTCACTATGACAGTATACTGCTGTCATTTTGAGTAAAAAAAAATTGTGTTGTAAAAAATATTTTTTTCCAGAAAAATTCACAGAGATACATTTCTCCAGGCATTATTAGTCATCACATGGATACATCATTTCAGGCATTCTTAGACATAATGCATGTTTGGTTTTGGAGTTATGTTTATATAACTTTTCCATTTAGTATGACAGTTATACTGTCTTTTTGAGTTAGAAAAAACTAACTTGTGTCTTTACAAACCTTACAATTTTTATTTATTTTTTTCCAGTAAAACTCACAAAGATACTTTTCTCCAGGCATTATTAGCCATTTAGCATGTTTTGTTTATGAGTTATGTTTAAAACAATTTGGCGGTTATCTGTCAATATGAGTAAAACCTAATTTTTGTATTTGTAATCCTTACCAAAATACCTGATTCTGGTAAAAATCAAATATATTCAATATTACAGCCATTTTTTTTACGAATTGCAAGTTTGGTTTTGGAGTTATGTTTATAAA